>NW_010299230.1:12899-14670 GCF_000700745.2 Antrostomus carolinensis | reverse complement strand
GTTTCCACTGAAACAGAAAAAGCAAGGGACAGAATATGGCACCCAGCTCACCAAGCCTGGGTGTCAGGAACAGTCTGCTCTGCTCTCTCTGCTCTCCTTCCTTTCCACCTTTCTCTGTCTTCCCCCCCCCAGTAACTCTCTCCACTCCTCCGTTCCAAGCAAGCTAAAGAAGCGTGACAGCCCATCGGTGATGGAGGGCTTATAGGAAGGGCTAATTCCTTTCTTTGCTTTGTTTAAATGTACAAACAGACCATTACTTACAATCATTACCTAGTCATCATACATCATACAGACCAGTTTTATTTTCCATGCACTAAATATGTCACAGGCACTGTATTTGTCACTAATTGCACAATAGGCCATGCAGGTCTGCTTTGTTATGCCCGTAATTTGTTAATATAAGACATGGGACTCTGGCTTTATCTCAAATTTCCAAATGTTATTGAGGCAGTTAAATTTCTTATTTGTTTAAGAGGCACCATGAGCCACACTTTCTGTCACTTTTATGAAACCACACGTGAATCACAGCATTGCCAATGTTATGACATTGCATTCTGTTATAATAATGACAAAATTACTAAGTGAAATTCTGAAAAAAAGATGGCCATTTCTTCCAGATGTATTCAAGTTTTTTCACTCGACTTTTCCTTGTCTTTTTGATTCCCAACCACTTTGAACTGCATTTCAGAGTTACACATTTTGTCTTTCATCAGTGCATGATGGTTTGTGGCAGCAGAAGCTTAAACAAAAAAGTGAGAAAAAACTGAAAAAAGGGTTTGGAGATCCTACTCCCACCCTCAATTACATTTAGGTAATGACAGCAAATGCAATAGAGCTGCAGGGACACTCCAGGGGTGGGAACTGGCCTCAGATAAATTTTTGCAGCCAGAGTATGGGTAGCTGTTTAACTCCTTCACCCTCAGCCTGTAGTAAATGAGTGAAGACAAAATGTGTGCTTTAATCCATCCTGCTTTGGGTACTGTGCAGGCTGGGAGGATGTTCCAGCTAGCAAAATGCCATAAAAGTCATCATTCAACCTAGTTATCTTCCTATTCCCATATGGAAGGTATTAGCTACATAGCCAGCTACACTGACTAGCCACTGGCTACTGTGAAAATGGGAAAACTTCTTGACAATGTTTCTGCTTTAGGGATATTTTGGGGTATTTACAGGATATTTGAGGATATTTTGCACTGTAGGTTTTGAAAAGCAGGTATGTTGTTGTAACACACTACTTGAATCTGATGGTTTTCTGTGACTAGTTGAAATAGTAATTATAATACACACGTGCCAGCTACCCACCTAAATTCATACAGAGGTGTCCTGGTTTTTAGCTGGGACAGAGCTAGCTTTCTTTTTAGTAGCTACAATAGTGCTGTGGTTTTGGTTTCAGCCTGGAATTTATTATGAGAGAAACACTGATAACATACCAGCGTTTGCATTTTTGTCACTGGAAGTGAAGGACTTTGTGTTTTGTTAGTCTACAAGCACAAGATCTAAGGGGGTGAGGAATATTTAAATTAATAAGATAAATTAGCATTTGGATATGCCAATGGGATATTCCATATCTTATAACATCATGCTCAGTATATTAATGAGGGGCTCTTCCTCTCTTGCTCTCTCTGGCTTTGGCTCGGGTTCTTGCTCTTCCAGGATTGTGGTTTTGGTTTGGGATTGTCGGTCCTCTGGGATCATTATCTGGGAACGGGCTGGGCTTGGTCGGTGGTTGGTGAGCAGTTGCACTGGGTATCACTCATTTGCATACTTTATT
>NW_010299230.1:0-12676 GCF_000700745.2 Antrostomus carolinensis | reverse complement strand
TCCCCTGGGTGGGGGGCAGGGAGTGAGTGAACAGCTGTTTGACTGCTAGCCACGTGCTAGCCAGGTGAAGTGCAGTGATCCTCAAGCTCCTCTAACCTGGTTTGGGTATGCGCAGCCACTGTGCAAAATTCTTTCTGGACCAACATGTTACCTCCTGTCCTGTAGTTTCCTGCAAGTTATTTTATGGTTGGATTCAATGATATTGAAGGTCTTTTCCAACCTAAATGATTCTATGATTCTACTAGGCTCCCTGGGAATCATACCCTACATCTTCATAGAATCATAGAATGGTTTGGGTTGGAAGGTACCTTAAAGATCATCTAGTTTTAACCCCCCTGCTCTGAACAGGGTTGCCCACCACTAGATCAGGTTGCCCATGGCCCCATCCAACCTGGCCTTGAATGCCTGCAGGGATGAGGCACCTACAACTTTTCTGGGCAACCTGTTCCAGTGCCTCATCACCCTCTGGGAGAAAAATTTCCTCTTGATATCTAACCTAAATCTCCTCTCTCTTAGTCTAAAAAAATGTTCCCTTGTCCTATCACTATCTGCCCATGTCAAAAGTTGTTCTCCCTCCTTTTTATAAGCTCACTTCAAGAACTGGAGGGCCCCAATGAGGTTTCCCTGGAGCCTTCTCTTCTCCAAGCTAAAGAAGCCCAGCTTCGTCAACCTTTCTGCAGAAGAGAGGTGCTCCAGCCCTCTGAGCATCTTTGTGGCTCTCCTCTGAACCTGCTCCAACAGCTCTACATTTTTCTTCTGTTGGGAGCTGCAGGCCTGAATGACTTTTCAGCCTGAAGCTGTACACCCACCCTGCCAGCCTGGTGACTACTTCAAGTCAACTAAAGTTTGAGCTGTCCTCCAGCTGTCCAGGTTGGTGTGGCAGCAATCTGGATTTGCCAGCACAGAGCTCAAAGCCTGACCTAATTTGCCAGGCTTTTTAAACAGGATTTTCTGCTGGTGCCAAGTCCAAGCTGTTGCAGCCAGACTGCTATTAGTATCTGAGCTAATGTATGTAAAACTACATTTTGCTGTGGTCAGTGATGGAGGTACTCAGTCATGTCATGGTAAAAAGGATTAAAAAGTAAAAAAGGTAGGGATACCTAAGAGACTTTCCTTTTATCTTGTGACATTTTTGGAAGACTTGAATTTTTTGAGGGGTGAGGAATACTGATTTTAATAATTCATAGTTATAAATACTTAAAGTGCTGTTTAGGTATGGATGGAAGGGAGGAAACTATTCAGCCTGGGGATGATGTCTGCCAAATGGCCCAGCTCCTGCCCTATATCCCCCCTCCCCCACCACACACACACACTCACTGGGAGACTTACAACATCCCTAATCCCTGGTAAAATCCACCCTGCAGCTACCAAGATGTGATATACAAGGCAGGATTTGTACACTGAGCACAGACTGCTTTCTGAGTTGGCTGGTTCACCATAACTGACAGTTTTGAGCACCCATATTGTAAGGGGATAATAATTCACATGCCTCCCTGCCCCTTGCTTTCTAGATTATGCTGATATTTTTTTCATCATGTTTGCTTGTGTCTGTGTATCTATAAATCATGTCTATGCTGCCAGTTACCTTTCAGAGCTACATGCAATGTGGTACAGATTTGCCAGCTGAATGAGTGCTGTCATATAATAGTTCAGTTGGAAAAGACCATTACGATCACCTAGTCCAACTGTAAACCTAGCTTGCCAAGTTCACCACTAAAGCATGTCCCCAGGTACCACTTCTACATGTCCTTTAAATACCTCCACGCATGGTGACTCCACCACTTCCCCTGGCAGCCTGTTCCAATACTTGACAACTCTTCCAGTGAAGAATTTTTCCTAATATCCAACCTAAACCTCCCCTGGCGCAACTTAAAGCTGTTCCCTCTTGTCCTGTCACTTGTTATTTGGGAGAAGAGACCAAGACCCACCTCACTACAACCTCCTTTTAGGTAGTTGTAGAGAGCGAGAAGGTCTCCCCTCAGTCCCCTCTTCTCCAGACTAAACAATCCCAGTTCCCTCAGCTGCTCCTCATAAGACTTGTTCTCCAGGCCCTTCACCAGCTTTGTTGCCCTTCTTTGGACCCACTCCAGCAACTCAATGTCCTTCTTGTAGTGAGGGGCCCAAAACTGGACACAGCACTCGAGGTGTGGCCTCACCAGTGACAAGTACAGGGGCACAATCACTTCCCTAGTCCTGCTGGCCACATTATTTCTGATACAGGCCAGGACGCTTTTGGTCTACTTGGCCACCTGGGCACACTGCTGGCTCATGTTCAGGCAGCTGTTGACCAACACCCCCAGGTCCTTTTCTGCCATGCAGCTTTCCAGCCACTCCTCCCCAAGTCTGTAGCATTGCATGGGGTTGTTGTGACCCAAGTGCAGGACCTGGCCCTTGGTCTTGTTAAACCTCATACAATTGGCCTCAGCCCACTGATCCAGCCTGTCCAGATCCCTTTGCAGATCCTTCCTACCCTCAAGCAGATCAACACTCCCATCCAGCTTGGTGTCATCTGTAAACTTACTGAGGGTGCACTCGATCCCCTCATCCAGATCATTAATAAAGATTTTAAATAGGACTGGCCCCAAAACTGAGCCCTGGGGAACACCACCTAAGCACCCATAAGCTCTCGACCTCATCATCACAAACTTCAATCTATACAATCAAAACACTCTCTAACATAGAGAGACACCCCACCACTCCTCCTTCCTTGCCTATTCCTCCTGAAGAGCTTATAGCCATCCATTGCAGCACTCCAGTCATGAGAGCCATCCAACCATGTTCCTGTGATTGTGACAATGTCACAGCTACCCTGCTACACAATGGCTTCCAGCTCCTCCTGCTTATTGCCCAAGCTGTGCGCATTGGTGTAAATGCACTTCAGCTGGGCTATAGATTTCAGCCCCAACATTGACATATTTCCCTGGGCTCATCTCTGCTGAGCTTAGTTATATCCCCTTCCCAGCCCTTTCAATGAGCCCTGCCAGCTCACGAGCAAGAATCCTTTTCCCCCTTTGAGACAGCTGAAATCCATCTGTTGCCATCAGCCCCAGTGCTGTGTAAACCTCCCCATGATCAAAGAAACCACAGTTCTGCCGATGGCACCAACCTCTGAGCCATCTGTTAATCAGGTGTGTTTTCCCGTTCCTGTCAGTATTCTCTCCTGCCACTAAAGGGATTGAGGAAAACACTCCCTGTGCTCCCCATCCTTCAACGAATCACCCCAGTGCCCTGAAGTCCTTTTTGATTGCTGTTGGACTTCTCTCTGATACCTCATCAGTTCCAACCTGCATCACCAATAGTGGATAATAATCAGAGGGCCACACCCGACCAGGGACTTTCCTAGTGACTTCTCTTACCCGGGCCCAGGCAGCAGACTTCCCTGTGGGTTGAGTCTGGTCGGCATATTGGCCTCTCTGTTCCCCTCAGAAGGGAATCACCTGTGACAATTACCGTCCTTTCTTTCTTAACAGAGGCAGTCAGGATGCATGGGGCAGATTGCCTCACCTTAGGCAACCCCCTGGATGGGGCCTCGTCTGTATTTTCATCTTCATTTGCCAGACCCTCAATTTCCAGAGCCCCATACCTGTTGTGTAAGGGCAGCTGGGTAGGTGACGGAGGCCTGGAGGGAATTCACCTGCCACCCCAAGCAGGGACCTGTTTCCATTCCCCTCGGTCTCTTAGAGACCCCTAGATCTCTACCCTGTCAGAGTAGAGAAAATCAAACTTTCATCTCATGGCCTTCGGCAGTGTCACCATGATGGATGGGAGACATCTCCTTCCTTCACTTTGCAGGTTGATCTTTTACATTTAACAGTGTTTGAATAATGCTTAGTTTGTGCTCCAGGGGGATGGTTTTCTACTATGTCCTTCAAGGTGGGGGGGGGAAGTATATCCCCAAATGAACCCCACAAAAACAATTAAAAAATTCCCATCTTCAATAGTGCCAACAATGTAAGAGGAGTTGAAGAGAGCTCAAGAGGATTTTTATAACTTTGTTTATTCCTGAAACCTGAGACGCTCTCCTGCCTTCACTGTCACCATCCACAGAGAAACTCAAGTTTTATAAGCCCAGAGACACTACTCCTTGAGAGTCCCGCTCTGTGCCACAAGCTCCCTTGAACATGTTCATTTGCTTCCTGATCTGAAGTGTACCCTCCACAGAGAAAGCCATTTTATTCCAAATGCCAATACAGTTCTTTCTTCTTCTTCCTAAGACAATCACCAGGCAGTTGTGACATGGCACTCCCTGACTATACAACACACTTCTTGAGCTCAGAGTTCTCTTCTTGCCTTGTACCTCCATGTTTGGCACCTTTCAAAGAATGTCTGGTGGGAAAAATCCATACTGAACTAGTCAAGGTGTGATGTTGCAAGGTCAGCACAAGGCCAGTAGGAGCTGAAATCTCTCCTTGCTTGGTTCAGTTGTCTTAACACAGGCATCTAATGTAGTTTTGCTCCCTCACATAGCCCACTTGCCTTCCAGCTGCCTCTCCAGGATGGCACAGCTTTTCCACGGGTCCTATGTCATGTCTGTCAGTCTTGTGTGAATATATGAGATAGATGAGTAAGTCTGAAATAGTCAGATGAAAATTACGTGAAATATCCTGAGTCGTATAAAATGGCACTACCCACCTTCATCAAGGCAACTGGATGCCACTGCAAGTACCTTGCAAATGTTGACGTGGATGCACAGACCACCCACCTGCCTTCCCCAACACAGAGTTGCTCTGAAAGTTCAGGTGGTTTTCTGGTCACCAAGTGAAGCACCACGGGGACAGTCCCTTTGTGTGATATTTCATGGCACTTTCTCATTAATTTCTATGTCGTCCTTTCAGCATCCAGCATGGGAAGCAGAACAGCTCTGCTCTTTATTTTCCCAGTACACGGTTGTCTGCCCTTCCCCAGTTTTTTTTCCCTTTGAACAAAAAATGCACTTGCCGTGATTTGTGCTTTAAGGCAAGTTGTAATGATTAGAGCCATATTTTCTAATTGACATTTGCATTGTCCTTGTTAGTCATCATTTGTAATACGCTATTGTCTTTAAGTGATCATAATTATAAAAAATAATTAGTTACAAACTTTCAGGAGTTTGCCAACTCATTACCACTCATTAAGAACATTGTTTGGTGTAAGCTCGACAGCTGGCATACACCTAAAGGAACATTAATTTCCCAGTCTATTGCTGGTGTTGCTGTTGTTAAGTTGTGTACAGGAGACACCCACACTTTTTATTCCTCTTTTAAAGAAAGTTTGTTTCCAGGCTGAAAACTCACTTGTCACCGGTTCAACAAACCAGGCAATAGGAAGAGATGGAGAATAGGAGGCAGAAAAGCAAGATAATGTTGCAGTTAATGCAGCATCCATGTAACCTTTACTTCCCCTCCTTTTCTAGCTATGATTTTTTCACAGATTTTAACAGCTGCTGCTTAAGAAACTCAGGTTCTCTTGCCCTAAACTGCCCTGTCTGAACTCAGGCAAATTAAGCTTCCATTTCCTCAGCTATTTTTCTGTTTGAAAAAGGGGAAGAGCTTTTTCAGGTAAATATAACAAACATGATTCTTCCAAAGCAAAGTGCTTGTTTCCTGGGGAAGGACAGTCTGGTTTGCACTCCCAGCTAATACAGCAATTTGAAATTCTTGCTGAAGATTACTGCCTTCTGCATATCATGTGTGTGAGTAAGATTTAATTAACTGAAGTTCGTAAAGCACAAGGAGCTCATCAGATAAAGGATGCTATTTAATTGCAAAGCCATAATATAATTTCTTGTTATTGTTTTTAATACTGTAATTATTCTTAACAATAGTTTGTGCTTCACTCCCTCTCTCTTGGTTGTTGGTATGTTAAAGAAGCTCCATTTACTGTCTGTTTGCTGTTTTGCCTTGATTTCTTTCTACCTGTTGCTTATTTTGCCCCCACTAGTAATGGCATTTAGAAATGCAAGCAGATTTATGGAAGGGAATTCTGCCTTTACAGAATAGTTCAAAGCCCAAAAAACCAAAAAATAATAGAGAAATGCAAATATTGTCCTGATGGGTTGAAAGCAGAAACCTTGCATGATTTGCTTCTCCTGTACTGCTGCAGTTCAAGGGCTTGGATCAATAGTAAATCATTCACTGGCTCCAGTGGGCTTTTGGTCAGGTCCTGTGCACAATTCAGTTGCCTAATGAGCTCTCAGGAAGGGCTGCAAGTCGTGCAGGCAGGGTACAGGGACAGGCTCTCATCCTTCTCTCACATAAATACAATGAACAAAGCCTTTGCAGGTTCTAACAGCCACTGGGTTCGTATGAGGACATGTTCCACATGTCAAAAGTATGGGTATCACATGATCTAAAAGGTTCTCTATTTTTAAAATGGGCTTGAATTTTTAAGGAAAACAAGTCTCACAGTTGCACACCTATCAGACCTTGAGGTGGGGGTGGCTCAAACCCTGGCAGGGGGGTGCACCTTGTTCAAGTGCTTGCTTCTAATACCTTCTGGTAGGCAGCACAGGAAGAGCTGAGGTGCAAGAGCTGTGTTCGTGGCAGGATTTTTAGACCTCTTCACACTGCAAGGGAAAAGAAGTGAGGAAGAGAACCCCTTTGAAAGTTTCCCAGTCATCTTTTCTCCATGCAACAGATTGCATGGAGACATACAGAGGAGAGGACCGACTGCAATTACTTTTACCACATAGAAGAGGAAAGGCACATCAGTACCATGTCACATTTTGTCACCACCTGTCTCTCAGTCCTATCAGGGCTCAGATACACAATCATGTGCAGTAAGAGCTGAGGCAAGTGTGCAATCTCAAGTGAAACTGGAAGCATAACATTGAGTAGAGACTTATGTGGCTACAAGCTCCTTGCAAGGGCTTCACAAAGCTGTGAATGCACGTCTCGGGTCATCTTGATTACAGAAAAACTAAGTTCTGGATCACCTGTCAGAGCAGCAAGAGCAGCAGCTGTGTCTAAGGCTACTGATGAATGACAGCTCTTCTGGCTAACTGTACCCATGTCACACCACCAGCTGCACTGGAGACTGTATGTGAAATATGTACTTGTGCGTGCATTGAAATATAACATGTAGATTTGCACAATTGTCTTGCCTTGTGTTGCTTCAGCCTGCAGTCATGGAAGGATATAGATGCAGCTTCTCTGGACTAAAGAGGGCCTTGAAAGGCTAGTTTCCTTCATGAACTCCTCTGTTACATCATAATTTTGTTCTAACCTAGGGCACTTAGGAAAAAGCCTCAGAAGTTCTGGTTTGCCTGGAACAGCAGTGCCACCTGGGCTGTGATTAGAGCTGTCTACATGTTAGGGGCTGAGAAGACTTTGCTTGTGATTAGGTCTTTGTCTACAGAAAAGCTGAGCTTTCAGAAGGTTATTCATCAGTTTCTAATGTAACCAAGCCAGATGGGTTTCCTAGTTGTTTGTGTCTAGACTCTAAGAAAGACCAAAAACATGAGCAACAGTTTTAAATGTGATATAGGAAGTCATTCCTCCTTGCTAACCCCAACAACTCTTTCAAATCCTGGATATGCCTGGAGCTTAAAGGACAGCTGTATGATGCTGATAAACAGTGGGAGAACCTGCCAGGTCAGAAGCTTCCCACTTTCTGCTCCTCCATGACAGCTGTAGTGGCACAGGATGAAGATGTCAGTATGTCCTTAGCAAGCCAAATATCTGCACATGCAGGTGAGTTCTGGTCCTGCCCACAGACATCAGACCTGTGATCCCACCAGCCCCTGACCAGCTCAAAAGCCAGTTTTCATTCCTCTCACTCTTCACAATGCTCTCTTCTGCTGTGGCCTGAAAGTGGCAACATCTGTGAGCTATAAGAACAAATGTGGTCAGGGATGCATCTGGTTCAAAGAAAATTGACAATTATATCCAGAAACTACTTTCTGGGAAAGCATTATGGGTTACTAAGTAAATAATCCATTTTCATTACAATGATAGCTTTAATAAGATAGCATTATGATGTCCTTATGTTCTAATGGTGAACATTTCATACACTTACACGAGAGATTATCTCCCCTTTCCTCCCTCTTCTGCTTCAAAATGCAAGTGCTGTCAGAATGTGAGTGACTGAAAGTCAAGTACGATGTGCTCTTTAATACCCAAAGAGCTCAAACTGGCACTAGAAAATCCTTTGCACAGCATCCAACTGATGTGCCCTGGAGCTGATTTGGAAGGGACTACTGTTAGATGGGAAAGAAGCCTAAATCCAAAGTGCTTTGAAATCAAAGAGGATCTTTGACTGACTTTAATGGATTTTGAATCAAGCCTCTGCCCAGGCTGAGACTGCTGGAGGGAGACTGCAACCACCTCTAAACCGTGCTGTGGGGTGTTGCAAAGGTGATCACACCTCCCTAGAAATGGGACTAGGATGGTGGCATCATATCATGCCTTTTTTTAGCCCAGGTAAGGCTTGATGAGAGAGGGGAAAGATGGGCTCCTGGGGTTTACATTTAGGGAGAAATAGGGAGAATACTCTTCCCCAGTTCACAGAGGGAAAAACAGGTCCAAGAAGGTGAGGTGTTCAGCTAGCATGGCACTGGGGACCTCATGAGCTCCCAAGGGGCTTCTGTGCTAGGGTTAGCTAAAGTCAAGACCAAGCACTGAATGGGTCAAGTCAAGTCAAGGCACATGTGTTAGAACAAGCCCAAAGCCTTTGTACATGCTTCTATTCAGATATCTACTAGCTTCAGAGGAACCTCTAGCTGAACATATGATTGTGCAGTAAGTAAATGAGTGGATATATTTCAGCTGTGCCTTAGTAAATGCCTGTAAACCTGCACTTACCCTAATGCATGAATGGGGATCCCCTGCAATGAATCATGGCTGGGTCCCTGAAATAGGGGACGTGTTCACTAAGGACTAGCTTCAGCGCAGAATTTTTCCTCCTTTTCACCTCAGTGTATCATGTCCTCCTATCTACAGTTTGTGACTGAGATATGAACTGCTCCCGAATCCTTTTGCTGCTCCGTGTCCACGTGGCAATAGTTGGCATGTCTTCATCGCTGATAGTATACAGGCAGGATTGTTCCACTTAAACTTTAGAAGAAACTTCTTTACAGTGAGGGTGACGGAGCACTGGAACAGGCTGCCCAGGGAGGTTGTGGAGTCTCCTTCTCTGGAGACATTCAAAACCCACTTGGACAACTTTCTATGTGATTTCATTTAGGTTCCTGCTCCAGCAGTGGGACTGGACTAGATGATCTTTTGAGGTCCCTTCCAATCCCCAACATTCTGTGAGTCTGTGATTCTGTGGAATGTCCAGATAATGTAAAGCATAGTGACTGTGCTGGCTTTGTATATAGACACATCTTAATGAGCGCACTGTAATTATTCAAAATCCAGCTCCTTGGAAATTTTCAAGATTTTCAGAATTTTCTGGATTTTTCAGCTTGGAACCTGCATGCTTTCTCCCTTTTTTACCCCTGATGAAAAATACTTGTTGTTGTTTTTGTTTTGTTTTTGTTTTTTCCTTTCTTCTTCCTCCTTTCCCTTTTCTTTCTGTGTCAGCAGAGGTAAAGAAGACCAGTGTCCCTGTATTGTGCAACCCCAGGCAGCATGGCTGGCCCCAGTGAGGAACTGGATCAGGACTGGGCGCTGCTCAGAGCACCAGGCACATTCCATCAAGTTCCTGGTCCGAATGAAAAGCTGAGGTGGCTTTTCTGTGCTGGGAGGATTGAAACCAGATCCTGTTATTAAATTTTCTAAATGGGAATGTAATGATTTATGAGGGAGTTAGTAAACTCTCAAAAGAATTCGGTAATAATAACACTGGTGAATGGCAGCACAGAACAGGCTTCAGAAGTAAATAATCTGACAGAAAAAAACCAACCAAACAAAAAACACACCAAAAAAACAGCTAAGGAAAGCTACTAAATGTGAACTAGATAAAAATTTAATTATTTCTAATGAGATCAGCAAAGCAAAAAAAGGACTGAAGTGGGACTCATCTGATATAACCAATAAGAAGCACAGACAATATTGTTTTACAGTCACGCTTGAGAAGTTCAAAGCCGTGCAATGTATTTAACCACACACTAGTACTGCTGGCAGATGTGTAACTAAATCCTGGGCATTGCTTTGGGGAAAAAAAAAATCTCCATAACTTTTTATTTTTCTGGAACACGTGTGGCAAAGTTCAAAGGGTACTGAAAGTTTTAGGTGAGCACTATATTGAACACTGCATGGTCTTAATACCGCTAAAATAAGGTTGGTTTATTGATGCAAATTTTAGCCAGTTTGGAAAAGCAATACTCTGACTAGTGTTTGTCTTGTAAGAAAAGGAGTGAGGATGTCTGTTCATGGGTTTGTATATGTTTAAAGCTTATTCCACAGGGATATCTCTTCAGTTATTAAAAAAAAAAAAAAAATAAAAAAAAATAAAAAAAAAAGAAAGAAAACAGAGATGTTGTGTTCTTTCCACATTACTCCTCAGTGTGTCCATGCCACAGTGGGATCACAGCACTGAACGCTACAGACCAAAGCAGGGTTAAATGAAATGAAAGACCCAGAGTTGCGAGCGAGCTCCTTGCGTGAACCCTTCCAAACCCAATTCATCCCATGATTTCCCTGGGACAACAGGTAGCTCAAGGGGTCACTCTGGTCAGGTCCTCCTCCAGGAAAGGAAATCCAGACCTTGAGAAAAGGGACAATAAAAGAAAGCAACAGCTCAGAGACAGTAACCACGTATTGCTCTCAGTAATGACACATAGCAGCATGCATAAAGATCTGGCTCCAGGCTCTGTCTGACTCAGGGAGAATTGCTATGAATAGCCAGACTCACTCCTGGAAAATAGTGGTGGTCCACCACAAATGGAAGGAAACATTTCTATGAGTTTTATTGCTTTTTGGAGGAAAGCAGGATACCTCCCCTTGCATTCCTTTGCTTCTGTGGCTTTTTCATCACTAGACTTTAAACATTGCAACTACATCAGTTCCCTCTCTCCTTTTTTTTTTTTTTTTTTTTTTTCCCCTGTTGGTTTATTTTATTTCTCCAGTCACTCCACACTGTGTAACTATGTGTGTAAAAGGGAATATTTACTTTTGCCACGCTACCTGCCTGGAGAGCGGTAAGGCATCCCGTGTAACAGCTGTGGCCCCTAATTCATTGCAACTGCAGTCTGTCTTCTCAGCATCAGCTACATTTCTTTTCCATATGCTAACTCCCTTTCAGCTTAATTTTCCCATTACCCAGCAGTAACATTGAGTAAACTGTGTTGAGCTGTATTCAAATGCAAATTAATATCCCCTTCTGCCCATTAGCTCTGCTGCTTCTTGTCTAGCCAAAGCAACTGGAAACAAGTGAGGAGCTTGGTTCAATGGTCGGACAGAGGGGCCCTGTCTGGGCTGGGATTGCTGTTCATCCCTGAGAGCAGACACGAAACAGCCGATTGCCGAAACGAGAGGTCCTTCATCAAGATGTTTCCTGTCAAATAACCTCTGAACTCCAACCATTCAGCATATGCCGTAGCTCTCTTGAACTTCAGTGTTTGACGTACATAATTCACACAATGCCTATGCTGTGCTCTGGATTGGAAACATCCGGTGGATTGACATCAAGAAACCTTTAAACAAGGCGTGGGGGAAGAGAGATGTCACTGAGCAAACCTTATGACTCGAAGTTTAAAAATCATTAATAAGCCAGGCTGTTAAGCTAAAAAAACCCCAAACCCTTAAGCAGAACAGTCTGGCATAAAGCAAGTTCCCCAACAGAGAGGATATAGGTGTGAATGCTGATGCTGATAGCATGAAGGGAGGGGATGGGGTGGAGAGAAGAAAATATATAGAAGAAAAACATAATTTTTTCTCATTCTAGGGAAAACGTGTAGTTTCTTTCTCAGCTCTTTACTTTTCAGGATTACTTGGGATTAGAAGTACTAGCACCATACTGTTCAGAAAAAACGGTGTAATTCCTGTGTACCCCCACCCAGAAAATTAAGCTCCACCCAGCTGAATCACCAGCCCCAAAAGGGCTTGTGCATTTCTTCATGCCTTGAATTTGTTTGAATTTGTTTTCCACTCTGATGCTTAATCTTCAGGCACCTACTGGTCTCAACAGCACAGGCATGGGCAGTGTGTGCAAATAGCATTACTCCATGCTAGGCAAATCTCCAGTTTTGCAAAGAACATCGCTGCACTGTTTTTTAAAGAACATTTTTATTATTTTCTATTTTTTTCTGCCTGCTATTTGGAAAAACTTTTTAGTTTAAGTTGATTGCTTCTCTTTGAAAATCCCAAAAGCCAAAAGGACACAAGAACAAGAATAGCACCCATCATTTAGAGGCCTCCAATGCATGATAAGAAACAAAGTCAGGAGGCAACATGCTGACACTAGTTCAACCTCAGTTGCTGGAAGGCATGCTGGTGTGGATAGAGTGCATTGGTTAAAAAAGAATAGGCACCACTTTTCCAACCATAGTTCTAGCTGGCTGAGTTAGTAACAACAGTCATTCAGTCTGGAGGCATCAAAGAGAGCATCCCCCCTCTCAGAGGAGTCCCTGTAACACTGATCAGAAATCTCAGATTTCTGCAAAATGCTTGCAAAGTTGATGTGCAAAATGGCTTGTACACCAAAACCAAATGGGTGAAGTTATGTACCTAGCATGTGAATAATGAATAAATATGAGATACTTGTACCCAGTTCACAAAGAGGAATGGGGTCACAACATTGGTGGACAAGGCTA
>NW_010299229.1:0-5232 GCF_000700745.2 Antrostomus carolinensis | reverse complement strand
GCAGGGGGTTTTGGAACTAGATGATCTTTAAGGTCCCTTCCAACCCAAACCATTCTATGATTCTATGAAATCCTTGTACATCCAGCTTCTTAGCTACCTGGTACTTAGACTAGACTTCTTCTGAAAAGAAATACCCTTCATACATTAACACAGTTTTCCTATTAGCTAATGTTACAAACAGCTCTGTTTGCTGATATTGTTGGTATTCCTTACTTCAGTAGGATTGCAAGACCTGCAGTTGAGTTCTGCTTTGATGGCCTCTCATAGTTAACTTTATTGTGCTGCAGGAAGTTTGCTTCCCATTGTTTTTCATGGGTAACAGCAATGTTTGCTTTCTCACTCGTCTGAAACGAGTTTAATTCTGGGGTGATGTTTTCAGTTTATCACATCTGGAAATGTATCACTCTTTAGGTGGAGAACTGCATGAGAACTTGAATGATTTTAGTGCTTGTTTGTGTTAGTGCTGTATTTAATAAAAAAACTTTTTTTAAAAAGTCAGGGGAGAATTGTGCAGTAGAGGCAACTGAAACCTGACTTGACCAGTCTCATTCTCCTTTGTTTTTACCCCATAAAAGGCTGATTTTTAGTATTGTCTAAAAGGGATATTTTAATCAAGCTTGATAATGCAAGTCCCTGCAGAAGACTGACTGTGTGGGATGTCTCCTGGGCTCTGTAGTGGTTTGTGGTGAACCATTTAGGAATGAATATTCATAATGTTTTTGTTACCTTCTGGTATATTTTGATGCACTGTCCATACAAATCCCAAACTGGGTTAATCAGCTGAAAAGGGTTTAATCATCTGAAAGTTAATTAAAATCTCTCTAGTCATGCATATATTGTATGTTTTCACTGGACTTAATTTACTGCTAGAAATAGGCCTATTAAGCTAATCATTATGATTCTGTAAGGAAAACAGTTATAAGCAGATTTTCATGTTCAAAAAGACTCATTAAATTATCCTGCACTGGATAACTTAACTGCTTAAACTCAGGTAACTCTTTTGCTTGGAGAGAAGCAGATGGTGCATATCCAGCAGCTGATGTGTCAGTGACATGGAGATTTTACCAATAAAAATGTAGACTACTAGGAAAACTATGTACCTCAAAGGACAGTAGGGGATGGATAAAATCCGGTAGGAAACCCTCAATGGCTTTGAGGATTTGAGCAATGCCCAAAATTTGAACTAATAAACTTAAATCCACAATAGGAAGACAAAAAAACGTTAAAGAAAGTTCCTTGATTTCTGTGGTAGACTACACAGCTAGAAGCCTTCAGCTTAGGAAAAGAAGGTGACTGAGGAGTTGTCAGCAGTGTTAGTGTGGGAAAAGTAGAGTGGAAGATCTGAGCAGAGAGGACTTGATCCAGATGCTGGGACTGGTGTTCCCTTCCTCTGTCAGCAATACAGCTCAGGAGCCTGTTGTGCCAAAACAAGATTGCATTGTCAAAATTTAATCCCTCATTTCCCAATTTTAATTTTTTTTTCTTTGCTATCTTCCTGTCCTTTCAAATAGGAATTCATGCATGCAGAGGTAATGCATGCATTTCTGGGGTTTTTTGTCAATGTATCCTTTGGAGAGCTATTGATATTCCAACTAAGTCATCATTGGGGTTTAAACTCCAATACTACCAACATTTGCAGCACAGATCTCTGTCTCCAGAGTTTATGGAGTAAATTATCCTGCTAGTAGGTTGCTACCTCTTGTTGAACAGCTTGTAAAACATGGGCTGCTTATTAACGTGTAAAACAGTTGTCCCACTGATGGGCAAGTGTAGGATGGGCTCTAAGTCCTGTAATTTGGAGTTTTCTAATAGTTACAGATGCTTTCACCTTGAACTTCTCTCCATTCTCTCCTGCTTGCTTCTTTTCATTCTGGGCATGTAGGCCTTTTTCTTCTTTGGCTGTTTGGCCCCCTCTGCCATCTTCACCCACTTGGTTTTGCTCTGTTCCTGTAATTCCCCTTGCTTATCACTCTGATCAAATCCAGCTTTTCCTAGCTCATCTGTAAAGCCAGTTATGAGAACACAGGGGAGAGTGTCCTTACTTCTGGTACAATAACAAAGCCCATGCCTGGGGCCAGACAATTCACTAAAACCAAATTTCAAGCCTATGTTCCAAAGAAAGCACTGCTACAGATTCTTAACCAGAGCTCTTGAGAAGACTATACTTTTCCGTAATCTCATTTTGAAAAAAACTTGAACTGTTTTGATTAAAACTTCCCACTAAAAATTCAGCTGGAGGCAGGCGTCCTGTGTGGGAGCTCTCACCCAGCAGCTGACATCTGGCCAACACGGAAGACCTGGAAACAAGCTCCCAGGATAGGAAGTATCAGACGATATCAGTTCTAGCTGCCAGCTTCACTTCTCTTGCCTGTGGTAAAAAGTATTCTTTCAGATACTCTGGCGGGTGCAGTCAAGTGGAGAGAACTTCTGTAGGGTAGAGGTAGAGCTCTCATGTGAGAGCTCCTCTGGCCATTGCTACTCGTATTGAAACGCCTCAGAGCAGTGCTCATCAGAGAGCACTTAACTCCAAGCAGTATTGGATAGTCTGCAGCCCCCCAACCCAGAAAAAATCGTTTTATGGGTTATTGTTCTATTTTACAAAAAACTAAGACAAAAAGAGGGATTTCTAGGCACCTGATTTAGACAACTTTGAAATCTAATCTTTCTTAACCTGAACTCTCAGAACTATTAATTCAAGCCAAACTGTGCCATATAATTACGTTGGCTATTCCCTGTGGTGCAACTCTGTCTGCAAAAGACACTGATCATGTGAGTATAGCACTTTCAATCAATTATGGCCTGTATTGAAAATTATTGAAGCTTAACTAATTATCTAACAAAAATTCAAAAGGAGAAACCGCCTCCTCTAAATCTACATTCCCTTCCTAGTGAAATTATGAGTGTGGGAATCAATGGGAGTTTTGCTACTGATTTCTGCAGATCCAGAGAACACTCCTGAATATTCGTCGCCTTCTTCCACTTTTCATTTGTCCGATAAATTATATTTTGCAGTAATTTTTGGATAAGGCAATGAAAACTTTGCTTTCTGTTTCCTCTTCAAGTGCCATGGGAAGTTTCTTTGTACAAATATTACATATCACAGCATTTGCGAGGTTGATGTTGATGCCTTTTTTTGAATTTCAAAGCAGGTGAAAAAAATTAAGGGTGGCCTTTTTGTTCTCCTGTTTCCAGGTAGAGCAAAAATCAGGTGGTATTTCCACTCAATGTCTTGCATATTAAAGTCTAACATGCACATGTTTTTCTTTTCTACGCTTGTGTGCATTAAATAAATGTGATTTAGAAACGATCAGGTGGACAAAAAAATTGCACTGGAGATTTTTCTTGCAAAGAAAATTGTGATAATTTGTACTCAGCTGTTTGTACAGATACGAAGATTTAAACCTTTGAGCAGACTACTGATCATAAGTAATTTTCAGATTCGTGTTCAGCTGTATTTTTTACAATTTGACTCTGTATTGAAGCATTAGAGAAAATAGTTGTACTTGTTGTAGTGTTGAAGTTTGAAAATCAAGTAGCTGAAATAAAGAGATTATCAGTTTGTTACTGACATAGAAGCAGAATTCTAAGTAATCTCAAATGTGAGTGACTTTTTAAAAAAAGTGCCTTTTCTGGGTATTTTTAATAGAAAAAAGAAGGAAAATCAGAGAAATAAAGTTTATTTTTACCTACTGAAATCTGATTTTCCTTTCCTCAGAGGTTTTAAACACGTAACACAGTGATGTGTGCTGACAGAAGCTGTTATTCTCTTATGAAAGAAAACAAAACCACATTCCCTACAGATACACACAGGCACTAATCATCTCCAAATCAGTGGATTCTAGTCCTGTCCAAAGCATGTTTCATTTGCACCCATGCTTCCCCAGAAGGATTTTAAGCGTTGTGAGCCCCACTGAGCCATGCTGGTTCATCCACACAGTTCTCATCGTATTAATGTGTTTTTCCTCCATTTAGTTTTTGTGTAATCCACTGGTGTTGCCCTGAATGGAGGCCTTATATGTGTCACACTTGTACCTGTTGTATTGCATACCGCAGAGATACACTGCAGCGCTAGAGACTGCTGATCCAGTCCCTAATATCTTGGCTAATTTGAAATAGAAAATTGGCATGCAATAATAGACTTTAGGTATAATAGAATTTACAATTAGTCTAACAAAATTAATTTAGATTAGAAGATACCCATTCAGAGATTTTAGTGTGTGAAAAACTTCATATGAACTACTGTGCCACAGTGGTTTCTGCTCAATGGCAGGCTTCCCACAGGCGCAGGGAGAAACAGTGGGGTGTCGAGCTCCTCCCCAGAGCCAGCACCCCACCAGCACACAGCCTGGGTGACAGGGCGACGGCCGCAAAGGCAGGGACCTGGCTGCCTGCTGACCCCACTCCTGCGATGCTGGGAGCCTGTGGCCTCCTTGCCTTGGCCTCAGGAGGTGCCGTGGCAGATGTCTGTGCTGGGTGGCTCAGGGAAAGGAGGAGGAGCTGGGGATGTCATGGACATCTGGGAAAACAGCTTTTCTTGTAAAAGATGGATCTAGCTATGTGTTAACTCGGCAAATATGCCTAGTGGTGCAAAGCACTTGGTGAGTTCCTGCGCCAGCAAAGTCCTTGTGTGCTTATTTAACACATTTATCAGTCACGGATGGCCTGCTCAGCATTGTTACATAAATGTTCTCTTGCATGCAGAGAGCATCAAGGTTGATCGAGGTCATACAAGCAGTTTGATGTGAGTATATGTGACCTGTGCTCATATGACATTTGTTGCTGGGCTCCTGCCCCTTTTCTGCCCACTCCAACATGTGGCAAAGCAGATACTGCTTTCAAAAGGAAAATCCATCACAGCAGTGGGAACATGCAGTGTCCCTGTCATGTTACCTGGGTATGTCACACCTCGTGTTGGTAAAGAAACCTATAGAACATAATGTGAATATTCAGGATTTCTTGCCTCTATGGATTTTGATTTTATAAAAAGGAAAATATAAAGGGGGATGTTGGTGATCTTTCTGCAGCACATGTGCCTTGTACAACCACAGGCAAATTTAAGTTGCTAAAGGCTGAAACAAAAGATACGGTGATTCACAGGTCTAATCCAGTTAGCATTTAAATCAACCTGCTTATTTTGTTCGGAGAGTGCACTTTTAAATAGTATCCTTTAAACTTAGCATTTTTCTGTCTCCTTTCCTGTGACTGTCCTGGTTTTTAGCTGAAATGGAGCTG
>NW_010299228.1:0-28973 GCF_000700745.2 Antrostomus carolinensis | reverse complement strand
CCCGGTGTCCCTTCCCTCCTTCCCTCCGAGGAGCTGAGCGCTGCGGTGCCTTTTCCCGACACACCGGGAAGTGTCCGTGTGTGTCCGTCCCTCCACACCTCACAGTGCTGGACACCCTCCGTGGGGACACCCTGCTTGGGCTTGACGCCTCACAGTGCTGGACACCCTCCGTGGGGACACCCTGCTCGGGCTGGTCCCTGTCCGGGGTCACCCTGCTCAGGCTGGTCCCTGTCCCGGGTCACCCTGCTCGGGCTGGTCCCAGTTTAACTGAGCTGCTGGGACAAGTCACCGTTATTACACCTTCACCACAAGTCCTTTAACCCCGATCACTGTGCTGCTGCTTCTTGTCACCACGAGCTGCTTTCATGGTCATTCTTCTTTTGTTTTTCTTTTTAGGCCAGTATGGTGCATTCATTGATTGAAGCATATTCCTTACTCGACCAGATGAAGTAAGTGTTCCTGTTTTCTGTGAAAAGAATATTTTCTTCTTTGTTAAGGTTTGGAAGATATTGAGTAACTGCAGGTCTTGAGCTGATCCCAGCTGGCAGCGTGATTATAGGAATCCACCTAGTGTGTTTCTAGGATCATAGAATCCCAGTCTGGTTTGGATTGGAAGGGACCTTAAAGCTCATCCAGTTCCAACCCCCCTGCCAGCAGCAGGGACACCTTCCACTAGACCAGGTTGCTCAAAACCTCATCCAACCTGGCCGAGAACACTTCCAGGGAGGGGGCATCTACAACTTCCTTGGGCAACCTGGGATACTGTCTCACCACCCTCACAGTGAAGAACTTCTTCCTAACATCCAATCTAAACCTGCCCTCTTTCAGCTTAAACCCATTTCCCCTTGGTCTATCACTACCTGCCCTTATAAAAAGTCCTTCCCCAGCTTTCTTGTAGCCCCTTCAGGTATTGGAAGGCTGCTGTAAGATTTCCCCGGAGCCTTCTCTTCTCCAGGCTGAACAGCCCCAACTCTTTCAGCCTGTCTTCATAGGAGAGGTGCTCCAGCCCTTGGAACATCCTGGTGGCCCTTCTCTGGACTTGTTCTAACTGGTCCGTGTCTTTCTTGTGTTGGGGGCTCCAGAACTGGACGCAGTACTCCAGGTGGGGCCTTACAAGAGCAGAGTAGAGGGGTAGAATCACCTCCCTCGACCTGCTGGCCACGCTTCTCTTGATGCAGCCCAGGATCTAAGGAAAGTCTCCTTGTTTTGCTAAATAGACAAGATTATGGTAATTATGGCAGATGTGTAATTTATAATTACCCTTCGTGGTCCAATGGAGTACAAATTGCCTTGTGAGTTCTCCGTAGAGCATGCTGCTCTTGTGACTCTGAGGAGAAGTGATGGCGTAGAAACCATCCTTGTTGGCACTGCTCGGAATCCACCGGCCAGTGCTGATGCTGAGCGGGACCTTGGTGTTTTGCTGGGTTGTGATTTATTTAGGAGACTTTTTGTGAAGTCTTAGTGCTGTTCAGGAGAGAAATTAAGATGAGATCTGAGGTGGAAGAGTGGGAACTCTCCTGCCCTATTAGGCTCTTGATGCCGTGGGATATGAGGGGAAGGAAGAGGCTTAGCTCAGCCTCTCTTATGTAGTATCTTGTAAAATCTTAAAAAAATCCCATGCTCCTGCTGAGCAGGACAGAAAGTCCTGTCGGGACTTTTTTTGTGGTGGTTTGGGTGGATTCACCCTTTTGGCTTGCACCTTTCAGCCAAACCCAGTCGCTCTCTCACCCTCATCCTCCTCGCCCAGGGAGTAGGAGGGAGAATTGGAAGCAAAAGGGCAAAGAAACTCATGGGTTGAGATAAAAACTCATTTACTAATTAAAATGATAATAATAACAACAGTGATAACAGAATATGGAAATGAGTGATGCCCAGGGCAGTTGCTCAGCACCCGCCGGCTGATGCCCAGCCTGTCCCAGCCAGCGACCCCGGAGCAGAGACAGTCCCCAAACCCAAACCGCAATCCCGGGAGAGCCAGAGCCCGAGCCATCCCCGAGAGAATCCCCAGCTTCCCGCTCAGCCCTGGGCAATGTCCTGCCCGTGGGGGACAGGAGATGGAATATCTCATTGGCAGAGCCAAATGCCAATTAGGGGTTTGCTAATTACTGCGCTTCCCCCCTCCCAGCCCTTTGCACTTGCAAACTGGCAAAACACGGTGACCTTGGACTTCCAGCAGCAACTGAAAACATCAGCACCTGCTCAACATTCTTCTCATAACAAATCCCACACTGAACCTAAACCACAGCTCTTCTAACTACTAAAAAGAAAATTAACTCTCTCCTAGCAAAAGCAGGACATCTTTTAAAGGATTTTTTTCCTTCTGGTCATTTTGGTAGGATGTGCTTAGGAAATGGCTGCAGATACCATTACAGAAGCAGAGCCAAAGGGCTGTTCTCCCAGGTGTGGGATGAGAAGTGCCTGGCACCTGGGCTAGCCTGAAGCTGAGAGCTTCTTACATTCTTCCAGTAGCAATGGAGCTGTACTGCATTGCTGATACGTGCCCCCAGAGTCAGGTCTGAAGAGGTTTGGAGAGGGCTTCAGCATGACACCAGATTTATTTAGGCAGAGTTAGGAGCATGTTAAGAGGTGCTGCTCAGCTCCTGACCCAGCAGACTGGTGTTCTGCCACAGCACTGGGCTGGGCCTGGATGTTTTCACTCTGTTATTTCCTCTGTGTGTATAACCAAAATGTTGGATCTGCTGGAGACTGCTCCAACTGGGAAAACATACAGAATAGGGGGAAAAAAAACTTGAAGCAAAGCGGAAGGTTAATGTAGGCAACACTGGAGCAGATGTTTCTCACTGGAGTGGGCACAGCAGACTGTGCCAAGCTGGGCAAAAGGCCTCCTCCAGCTCAGCTGAGCAGCTTTCTCACTCAAAGTGATGGTCTCGTGTGAGACGAGGAGGAGGAGATTTTGTTTGCTTTTTCAACAATAACAGCTGAAAGAAGGCTCTTACTCTGATGTTAATGCTGGGCTAGTGGAACCCTGGCACCTCGTTGTCCTGTGCGCTGGGTCTGGCTGAGATGGAGTTAATTTTCCCCACAGCAGCCCTCAGAGTGCTGGGGTTTATAGAGGTGTTGGTATCACCCCAGTGGTTTGGTTCCTGCTCCCACAACACTAAGGCTGGCTCCCCAACATTCTCCCCCCCCTCCCAGTAGCTGTGGGTGGGGAAGGTCTTGGGAGGGGACAGAGCCAGGACGGCTGATCCAAAGTGACCAGAGGGATATTCCAGACCATACAACATCTGCTCAGAAATAAAAACAAGGAGAACAGAGGGAGATGGGGGGGCATTTGTTATTTATGTTTGTCCTCCGGGGTAACCGCTACACATACAAAGCCCTGCTTCCTGGGAAGTGGCCAAACATCACCTGCTGATGGGAAGCAGAGAATAAATATTTTGTTCTTTTGCTTCTGCACACACAGCTTTGCTTTGTTTCTATTAAACTGCCTTTTGTCTCAACCCACAAGTTTGGGGGTTTTTTTGTTCCATCTTATTTTCTCCCCTCTCCATCCTGCTGAGGAGGCTTGGTGGGCACCTGGAATTCCGGTCAAACCACCACATATCCTGACGTGCTCCCTTCCTTCTCTCTGCCTAGGATAGTCAAACCAAAGGTGGCCTCCATGGAGGAGATGGCGAGCTTCCATACGGACGCCTACCTGCAGCACTTGCAGAAGGTCAGTGAGGAGGGGGATGATGACCACCCGGAGTCTGTGGAGTATGGACTGGGTAAGGACACATATCTTCAGCGAGAGAATAAGTGAGTTTCAGCTCTGTTGGAGCTGAGGTTGGACAGAGCAGTGAGCTCAGGTGGGCTGCTGGGCTGTTTGCCGAGGGAAACACTCTTTGCTGGGGTGTTGGTGAACCCCATCAGCCAGGGGTCACCTGGCAGGCTGGCATTTTGACTGTTGCCAGCAGAGGATACTGGTGTCAGCCTCATGCTCCTGCTCTGTGCAGCTCAAGCCTGTCCCTTGCATACTGGGAGCTGGTGCCTTTTGCTGCTGCTTTGAGGATCTTGGGCAGGACAGAAGGTCCTGACACGCTGCCCTTGGAACAGAGCTGAAAGCCTGCTGTGGTGGAGGCCACATGTGAGCAGTAGCCTGAAGCTACAGCCAGGGACCAGAGCAGCTGCTGTTTGCCTGGTGACTTTACTGACATGTTGGGCAGAGGGGTCCTGCCTGCCTGGACAGCCTGAGCAATGCAGGTGGCTCTGGGTGTTGTTTTAGTCTCAGGAACAGAAGGAATGACCCAGCAGGGAGGCAGTGGTGCAGGTTCTGCACTGATCTCATGAGTCTCCCCTAGATCTGCACCTAGATTGGTGCCATGAGCACCTCCTTGGGGAGCCTGTTCCAGTGCTCCACCACCCTCTGCCTCAAGAACCTTTTCCTCATGGCCAACCTCACCCTCCCCTGCCACATCTTCCTGCCATGTCCTCTGCTCCTGGCATTCGTTGGTGGCCAGAGAGAAGAGATCAGCGCCTGCCCCTCCTCTTCCCCTTGGGAGGAAGTTCTAGACCCCCATGAGATCTCCTCTCAGTCTCCTCCAGGCTGAACAAACCAAGTGACTTCAGCCTCTCCTCACACCCTTCCCCTCTAAACCCTTCCCCAATGTTGTGTCCCTCCTCTGGACACTCTCCAGCAGCTTTAGATCCTTTTTCTCCTGTGGTGCCCCAAACTGCCCCCAGTGCTGGAGCTGAGGTCACACCAGTGCAGAGCAGAGCGGGATGATCACCTCCCTCAACCAGCTCCTTTGTGAATGTCTGTTTTTAGGGAGGAGATGCATCAGTGGCTGTGTCAGGGCTTTCCTGGTTGAGCAGCCAGAGAACTGAGAGTGTTTTTGCAAGATTGGTATGAGGTACCAGTAGGTCGGGATAGCCAGGTACACAGATCAGGTGTTGGATCAAGACCCTTCTGTGAATGATCTGAGTGCAAGGAAACGTTTTGATTGTTATACTTGTGGTGCTGGCCACCAGGTGCCCACTTAGATGCTCGTTCTCTCCCTCTCCTCAACAGGGTAGGGGAGAAAATACGATGGAAAAGATCGTGGGTTGAGATAAGGACAGGGAGATCACTCTGCAGTTACCGTCATGGGCTAAACAGACTCGAGTTAGGGAAATTAATTCAATCTGTTGCCAATTAATAACAGAGTAGGATAATGAGAATTGAAAACAAAACCAAAGTCACCTTCCCCCTCACCCACCCTTCTTCCCAGCCTCAACTTCAGCCCCAGCTCTTCTACCTCCCTCCCCCCTGAGCAGCGTAAGAGGATGGGAACGGGAGTTGTGGTCAGTTCATAACACTTTGTCTCTCCTTCCTCCTCACACTCTTCCCATTCTCCAGCGGGGTCCCTCCCATGGGCAGCAGTCCTCCATGAACATCCCCAACATGAGTCCTTCACAAACTGCACCAGTATGGGTCCCTTCCACAGGGCACATTCCTTCAGGAACAGACTGCTCCGGCATGGGTTGCCCACGAGTCCTGCCAGCAAACCTGCTTCAGCGTGGGCTCCTCTCTCCATGGGCCGCAGGTCCTGCCAGGAGCCTGCTCCAGCGTGGGCTTCCCGTGGCATCACAACCTCCTTCAGGCATCCACCTGCTCTGGCCTGGAGTCCTCCACAAACTGCAGGGGGACATCTGCTCCACCATGGACCTCCATGGGCTGCAGGGGGACATCTGCTCCACCATGGACCTCCAGGGGCTGTATGGGGACATCTGCTCCACCATGGACCGCCATGGGCTGCAGGGGGACAGCCTGCCTCACCATGGTCTTCACCACAGGCTGCAGGGGAATCTCTGCTCCAGTGCCTGGAGCACCTCCTCCCCCTCCTTCTTCCCTGACCTTGGTGTCTGGCTGTTTCTTTCACATCTTTTCACTTCTCTCTCCAGCTGTTGTGCAGCTTTTTTTACCCTTTCTTCAATATGTTACCACAGAGACACCACCCTGATGGGCTCAGCCTTGACCAGCCTCTGTCTTGGAACTGTCTCTGTCCATCACGGGTGCAGATCCAGGTGTCTTCTCACAGAAACTACCCCTGCAGCCTCCCCTGATATGAAAACCTTGCCATGCAAACCCAATGCAGTTTTTTTTCCCTACTTACACCCCCTAAATCTGCTGTGTGAGCCCAGATCTGATATTTGTCGTGAGGATTTTGTGCTGTAGATTTTTCATTGCACCTGGAACAGAAAGAGCAGCGGTTAAAGAAAGAGAGAGGTCTCAAAACAAAGAGAACGTGCTTCCCTCAGAGGAAAAGGCCTGTTGTGTCTCACATGTGGACTCTTACCTGCAGGTTACGACTGTCCAGCTACCGAAGGGATCTTTGAATATGCAGCAGCTGTGGGAGGAGCCACCATCACCGCAGCCCAGTGTCTGCTGGAGGGCAAGTGCAAAGTAGCGATTAACTGGCCTGGAGGGTGGCATCATGCAAAGAAGTAAGAAAACAATCTTTTCCTTTGTATTTTCTCACCTGCCTCCTAGCTCCCAGCTTCCCTGTCAACCCTCAGGGTGGGGTGATCCAGCTGGAAAAGAGAGCAAGGTTGTGAGGGGTGAGGGAAGGCAGGAGGTAGATGGGAAAGAAGCAGCGTGTGGGGCAGAGGTTACTGCCCAGTCCTGGTGCTATATCAGACTGCAGCACAGGTCTGGAGCAGATACATGCAGAGTTGTCCTGCCAAACGTTGATATTTAGTTATCTCTGTGAGTTCTAGTGCAAACTGATTTTGCCAAGTCCATAGAGAAGGGCTGTGGAGAGGCAAACGATTGGTGTTTCTCCCAGCTTGGAAGAGAACGAGGCTGTGGCAACATGTTGTCCCAGTTGTTTTGTGTGGGGCATAATAAGAGGTTTGAAGCAGTGCAGCACTAACCTCTGGTTTTTCCCACGCTCTGTGGGTGGCTCTTTGCTCTGAGCTCTCATGTCAATAACAATCTTCCAGAACAACAGGGGCAGGAAGTAAAAATGTCATCTCTGAACCCTGTGGTTCTGTAGTAGTAAAGGAGTTTGTTTCCACAGCTTCCCTGTTTTCCATGGATGTATGTTCTATTTTATCTTGTGTTCCCCATCTCCCAAAATGTGAGGCCTGTCTGCAGACTCAGACAAGACACCCTTGATCCCAGCTCACTGGGATCACCAGCTCACTGGGATCACCCTTCCTTGATCCCAGCTCACTGGCATTTGCAGTGCTATTCTGTTTCCCTGGGCAGCCCCAGAAATTAGCATGAGCCACGTGTTAAGACCCCAACAACTTGTACCTGAGTGCACAGGTTTTTCCTTTGGCTTTTTAAAAATCTCCTGTTCTCTTTTATCTTGGTTTATGTGGTTTATAAAATGCCTGTGCAGAAGAAATCTTAGCGGTGTTGCTGCCACTGGGCTGTGCTATTAGCACTGTTCTAGGGAAGCAAGCAGTCTGTTTAAAAAAAGGCATTTAGAATTTAACTGATCCCAAAGGAATCTTAGAATTTTAGAATTTAAATCTTAGCATTTAAAATTTAACCGATCCCAAAGGAATCTTCCCAGTCATCCCAGTGAGGTGGGAGTGGGATGCTGCAGGGTAGGCAGAAGCTGTGATAGGTGTCAGTCCAGTGTGAAGGTCCAGCCAGATTGACACACAACTTCCAGTGCCTGGTGCTAGGACCTGTGTCCTAGCAAAATACACGTCCTTTGGTCAAAAAAGACCTGCTGTCTACTGGCTTAGTTACTTTTTAAGCTCCTAAAGGTAGGAATGGCAGCCACTGTCACCTGGGGCTTGGGAAGCTCCCAGTTCACTGTTAAAAGCCTTTGGAGCAGAGGATGAGATGCTGAGTCGGTGCCTTTTCTTGACCCAGCTCTACCCTCCCTTGTGGCAGTGACAGTCCAAGCTCTGCTGTGTGTGTCTCTTGAGAGGGAAATCCCAAGTGCTGGCCCTGAGCTGCAGCTCTGACACTGCTCAGTCTCTGTCCAAGTCAATGTCCTGCTCTGCTTGGCCTTGAGTTTAAAGGAGATCATGTCTTACAGCATGGGGAGAGTACCTCAGACATGACTCAAGTTAGACTTGATGATCTTAAAGGTCTTTTTCCAACCAAAATCATTCTGTGATTCTATGACACAGTTCACTTTGCTGCCTTGTTGTGAAGGAAGGGAGGAGTCCAGTGTGTAAGCACAGTTAAGAAGGATTCCCAGGATACCTGCTGACATCCCAGTTCTCAGTGTCACTGTAATGAACTTGAGTCACTGGGAAGCATCTGTGCTCCGTGACATTTCCAGGGAGTGAGAGTGAGAGCAGTTCTGCCATCCCGTGCTTGCTCCCTGCTGGTTTTTTTAGCTGTTTACTGAGCAGGGGAGTGTTGGGGGAAATGAGCCGAGTGCTGTGGCTGAAAGTCAAGAAGCATTTCCAAGAGGCACATCTTAGATCTTGGAGTTGTTTGAGCCTGAGGAAGAGGGATTTGGACATTCCCATTGCAAAGTATAAAGCTTTGGTTTAAATTGGCTATCCAGGGCTGACCTAAGAGCACATATAGAATCACAAAATGGTTTGGGTTGGAAGGGACCCTCAAAGGTCACCTAGTCCAACCCCCCCTGCAGTGAGCAGGGACATCTTTACTAGAGGAGGTTGCTCAGAGCCCCATCAAGCCTGATCTTGAACATCTCCAGGGATGGGGCCTCCATTACCTCTCTGGGCAACCTGTTCCAATGATCCACCATCCTCACACCGAAGAACTTTTCCCTCATATCCGTCCTAAATTTGCCCTTTTCTAGTTAAAAACCATCACCCCTCATCCTGCTACTATATGGGCCAGTGCCAAGTGGTGACGGGGACTTGACTTTGAAGCGAGTCTGGAGTAGGGATTAAGACATTTTCTTGCTCCTTTAATGTCAGCAATATGGATGCTGCCCTCTGATTTATATCAGGGATAAATCTTTCCATGCAACATTTGTTTAGCTGCTGAGGTTCTCTTCTAGCTGAGCCTAGGAGCTGTGTTGTGAGGGACATCCTGTTTGCATTTTCCTGAGGAGTAAGGGAGAACATTGCTTTCGGGAGAGGCTTAACCTTCATAACTCGAGACTTTGGAACAGAGCAGCAGAGTGTCATGACTGCCCTGGACCTGCCTTTCACTGCCAGGACCTTCCTGGGAGCTGTGAGCTGGACAGCAGGGATGGAATGGCTGCCTTGCCTTCCCTGTCTGGCACTTGCAGGAGAATTGCCAAGCAGAACTGTCCAGGGATCCATCCTCTTGCTGCAGAGGGAGAGGAGGTACAGCAGAGAGTGGGTTTGAGTTGAGTAGCTCTGAACTTCTTTAAAATGTCTCAGGTGCAAGAAAGCTAACATTGTATTTGTGCAGTGATTAAACACTCAGAGGTGCCATGCCCATGGTCAGGGCCTCTCTGCAGCAGAGCCAGCTGATGCTTTACCAGCTGCCAGCCAGCCCAGGGTTGGGAAGCGATTGGTACAAGCAGGCAGGTTTGCTGTGCTTCCCAGCCACAATTCCAGCTGCTCCTGACCCATCCCTTGGTCACTGGTGGGCCTTGGCCAAGGCTCTTCATGCTCCTCTGTGCCTCTGTAAGGTGGAGACTTGCAAAGCCAAGATCAAAGGCGATGGCTTTGGAGATGTTCAACGTCACAGACATTGTTTTCACAGAGATGAAGCTTCTGGCTTCTGTTACCTGAACGACGCTGTCCTGGGGATCCTGAGGCTGCGCCAGAAATTTGACCGCGTCCTTTATATCGATTTGGATTTGCATCATGGAGATGGTAAGGCCCAGCATGGGCTGCAAACAGCACAGCCACACAGGCTCAGGGGGAGGGATGGGAGAAGTGGAGGCCTGTTGGGGCAGCAACAGCCGTGGCTTTGCCTCTTTTCAGTGCCATCACGTTCCCTCAATCCATTTCTGCCTTGTCCTGCTTTATGGATTTGCTCTGTGCTGCTCATCAAGACCTCGCTTGAGGGTCTAGGCAACAGTCTTGTACCTAAGGCAGCAAACAGCATGTTCCCATCCCAGTAATCCTGCCTGCTGGTGGCTGGGCAGCAGGGATTTCCTCCAGTCCCTTGTCTCCCATCCCGACAGAGAAGCTGCTGACAGCGTTTAATTGTCAAATGCCACCAGTGCAAGGGGGAAGCAGTCAGTAGTAAACAGTGTTTTTAAAAGAAGGATTGATGCTATAAAACTAAAGCCAGAGCTGGCCTTGCTGAAAGTACTGTCTCCTTCAGGGACATTATTTCAACACCATTTAACATTTCCTGCTCTCCTAAATTTTTATGGTGTGTTTCATTTTGCTCTCTTTTCCCCCTGCATTTGGTTTCTGTTAAGTTTCTTGTTATTTCTTTTTCCCTTCCCAACCCTGCTACTTTAATATGTCTTTAAGGAAAAGGAAAGTCATGTTGAGCCCCAGCAGCACTGAGAAAGAGCAAGAGAATCCAGTAGCTCTGGTTCTAATCAGAGCCAAGATCTGGCCAAGGCATCCCTGCAAGTGCTGCTGATGTGGGCACTGACCTGAGACACTGAGATCCATTCAGTACCAATCAGCACGAGACCCACCAAATTAATTTCAATTGTGACCTTTGCTGCAGTTGAATTCAGGTCTCCATTGATTAAGGATGGAGCCACATCTGATTCTCTGTTGTTCATTCTGTTTCTGCTCTGCCTGCTGCCCCATGTTTATCAAGCGGCTCATTTGTGTGTCTCTTATGAGAATGGTGCATGAAAGCTTTTTTTTCTCTTCCCTTTTCTGATAGGAGTTGAAGATGCCTTTAGTTTCACCTCAAAAGTCATGACTGTTTCTCTGCACAAGTTTTCTCCAGGATTTTTCCCAGGTAGGTTGAACTTGTGAGGTTTGGGCACGTTTGGTTCACACATCACTGACGAGGCCGCAGCGGAGGCAAGTCCCATCCTTTCTGTCCAGCAGAGATGTCATGCTGCCTCTCCTGTGGACTCAGAAGGAGGAAAGAGGGGGGAGGAACTACATGTTTGGCATTTCACTGTTTCTGATTGAGGTTAAGCTTTGGCAGAGCCACTGCTGGGTGGTCACCTGCAGCTCTTGAAAGCTGCGTGACAGAACTGGGCAGAGGACGAGAACCAGGTCCATCCAACCACTCCTTTATTGGTGGTGGCAAATGGACTTCTCCATAAGCTTGCCAAAGGTCCTGGTGCTCTGCTCTCATCTGAGATGTCCCACACATTTCTCTTGCTGCTGATCCCCTTTCCCGTGTAATTAACCATGGAGTGTGTCTGTTTTTCAGGCACTGGTGATGTGACAGATGTTGGCCTGGGGAAAGGTCGCTATTACAGCGTGAATGTACCTATTCAAGATGGCATTCAGGATGAGAAGTATTACCAGATCTGTGAAACGTGAGTCCTCTTGCTCTGGTACAGTTTTACTTGGATGGGGTTTTAAAGAACAGAGACTGCACAGATTTTCTTTATTTACTATTTTTAATTACAGTCCTTCCTTAAGGCTTGTCCCTTCCCCTGTTACAGTTTTTTATTAAAAATGAACGTAGATCTTAAGAGATCTCCCAGCTCTTGTTGGAATCCTTAGGCAAACTGAATATACATTTGTGGGTGGCTGGAGGGTCTCTTTGGCACGGGTCAGCCTTGTGTGTTTAAGAAGGGACTGAGAAGGGACAAGTACTTTTTAGTTGTGGACTTAGGGCGAGATGCTTTTTCTTCAAATAAATGGTCTGAACCTTGACCATCCGTGGGAGATATGCTTGAGGCTGATCTAAAAGTGTTTTCCAAGCACCTTGTCTGTGCTGAACATCTTCCAGTGACTGAGCTGCCTCCCAGCAGGGTCTCTCTGTCACTCAGTTGGTGATGGACCTCACAAGCCACTGCCCCTCTCAAAACTGGGCTGCTGGGCTTGTTCTTTTCAAGGGAGGAAGAGTCTCAGCACGGGGCTGCAGGACACAGTTCTCTTTCATCTTCCCTGTCAGCCACTGACTTGTTTTAGCTGCTCTGACCTCTCTGGGGGTGAAAAAAAAAAAGAGGTGACTTCTCTGTCAGCCTCTTCCTTTTGGGGGCTGGCAGGAGGGACAGTGAATTGGATACTGCTGAAAGAAAGAAGCCTTAAAACCAGCAGTGCCTGTTCATCTCTGCTGCAGGGGCAGGCAGTGCCCTGGCACAGCGCTCTGCCAGGGCCGGAGAGGAGCCACTGGGGTCACCTTGGCTTTGTGGCCCTGTGTTGCTCACAAGACTTCCCTGAACTGCTTTGTTAGTTCAGGGACAGAAAGGGGACAGAACATCCCCTTTGCACAGCCCAGACTGCGTGGTCCTTCCTGGCCACACCATGCCCTGACCGCAGAGGTTGGAGGTACCATCCCACTGGAGCCAGCTGTCACAGGTCAGAGGTTCCTGCATCCACAGCTTTGAGGTGCTGAGAGATTTTTGCTGCACTCGTGATGCATCTCGATGCAAAATCAGTTTTCTAGCTGGGATTAGCCTGCTCTTGCAGGGAGGTGGATCAGGAGTTCTCAGACAGGCTTGAAACTCTGATGGTGTGACTGAGCTGGTCTCCCTGAGGGATGCTGCCAGAAGAGGAGAAGATTCTTGTTCCCACTGCCTTATCCTTGGCTGCCTGCTCCTTTCTCCTCTTTTCCTTGCTGTGAGTAAATCCAGAGATCCAAGAGATGCCATTTCTTGGCATCCAATTCAGCAGAACTAGCTGCTAAAATCACAAGTAGATCTGAAACAGGCTGTTAAAAAGTCACGTCAGCAAACTCTCTTCTCTGCCACTATTACACTTCCTTTCTAGATCCTCTGTCTCACTTGGTGGCACTCGGTGGCTTGGTTCAGGGAGTTAACCTGGCAGAATGGTAACCCTGCTCAGCAACTTTCTACTAGTTCAGCTCCTTGAAACTGCACACTGTGGGCTGAGAGCAGCTCCATCATAAGCAAAAGGAAGAGACTGGGAAGGCTGGGTGGAAGGGACAAACCCGCTGTTGTACAGGCAGTTTTGCTTTATCATCAGTCTGCACTTGTGTGTGTGTTGCAGGCAGAGTCAGTGAGTGATGCACTTCACTCGTAAGAGAGATGTAACAAGATACTTATTGATATAAAATAGTGAATTAACAAAGTTTAAAGGTTAATGTGACATTCATTTAAGAGGATTCGATGGTGAGGTTCACTTGATTATTTCCTGCATAGGGGACAGGGTCAGACAAAACTGTTGGGGAGACCCTCCCGTTGAGTCACGAGGTTCAGAAAGGACCCCTTTGCTTTCTGAACTCCTTCTCAGAGAGGAGTCTGGGTGCAGGTCCACCAGGTCCCAGACTTGGTCAATGATTTAAGTCTAAAGGGTTGTGTATTTATACAATCAGTCCTTTCTATCACTCAGCTCAGATTTTGCAATTTATCAGCTGTTGGTCACTTACTGAGGATCTGTCATGCCAAGAAATCTCTCAGCCTCGAGGAGTAACCTTGAGAGGTGTCCCTGCTCCAGGGGAGATCCTGACGTGCATCCCACTGTTGTTTCAGGAGAGCTCCACAGCCCTGGGCTGGCTGCTATTGATGGAGTGAGATGATTGACCTCTAGTGATACTTGCACCATGATGGTCACCACTGGTGGTGATCACTTGAACTGGGTTACGGGGAAATAAAGATCGGGTGGGGGACACAGAGGGAGCACATCATCACACTGTGAGGGTCCATGGATGGGGCTGAGGCTGCAGAGCAGTCCTTCTGCTGATCTTCTACAACACCAGAAAGAATTACTCTGTTCCTGAGCACAGCATGGGAGAATGAAGAGGGTTAAGGTACCTTTATGTGTTAAGAGACATCCCAGCAGCAGACAAATGCTCTTGTGTCCAGATGTTTATCATTTAGGTAGTGTCCACAATGTGCTTTGATAATGAAAAGCTCTGGGAAAGGGTGAACTTTGAAACTCCTCGTGCAGCCAGCAAAAAACCTGCAGGGATGGGCCTATAAAAAGACTCTTCTCCATCCTCGCTGGGAGACCTTGCTGAGAAATAGTAGGAAGCCTTGGCCTGAAGTGAGTTTCCATGGGAAAATAAGAGAAGGATTGCATTTTGGTGGAAGTGGCTGTCCTTGCACCAGTGAGATTGGTGAGGGGGCAGGGGACCCCCAATCTTTGCTAATGAAGGGTAAACTTTCCTATGTCTGTGTTATTCCACATGCATCTGCCCATTTCTTGTGGATCCATGAGGGATGTAAAGCTTCCTAGGGGAAAAGTGAGCTGTTGGCACTGGCCAGCATCAACCTGCCTGTCTAGCCAAAGTGGAGAAGCGTGTCTGAGGGAGATGGGGGAAGAAGGACCCAGAGACATCTCACGGGAGCTGGATGTGCTTGTGGAGGTGTGAGTGCAGGCAGCAAGAGCCCTCACCAGCAGCAGACAATGTCAAGAAGCCCTACAGTGTTTGAAGAAAGCCAGTTCAGTCCTCCCTACTCCAGAGAAGGGTTGTACAATGTGGGCCTTGAGCAGAGGTGGAAGCCCCACTCATCCATCCCATCCTTGACATCTGTAGAAGAGAGGCTGATTTTGGGTCCACTTACAGAAGGAAGAAGGAAGCTTATGCTGATTTGACCCCTCTTTTCTCGACACTGTGATTTTTCACCATCTACCTCAGTTTGCTTTGCTTGGTGGGACTGTGGGGACAACACAGCTGTCAAAACATAAGTGGTGTTGGCTGCCTGGCCCTGCTGGGTGCTCTCAGCACGTCCAGGCTGTGCTGCCAAACCTGGCTACCCACACTGAATGGAAATCCTGTTTTCCCCCAGGCTCACACTTTTGTTCTTGGGGCATGTGATGGTTTCACTTGACTGGCAGGCAAATGCAGCCACTCACTCATTCTCCCCCCACCCAAGGAATAGGGGAGAGAATTGGAAGGGTAAGGAGACTCGTAGGTTGACATAAGAACAAGTTAATAATTGAAATAAAATAAAACTTAATAGTAATAATAACAGTAGTAGTGAAATATTCAACTGAGTGATGCACAATGCAGTTGCTCACCACCTGCCGACCAGTGCCCAGCCCATCCCCAGCTCACAGAGCAAAGATAGTCCCAAAACCACAATCCCAGTAGAGTGAGCCCGAGAGATTGCTGACAATATCCCAAGTTTTCTGGTCAACCCTCATTCATATATTGACCATGACGTGATAGGAGATGGAATATCTAATTGACAGAGCCAAATGCCAATTTGGGGTTTTGCTAATTACTCCATTTTCCCCCTCCTACCCCAGGTGTTTTGCACTTGTGGACTGGCAAAACAACAAGTCCTTGGACTTCTAGCAATAACAAAAAACATTAGAATGTTATCAGCTTTTGTCTTATAACTGAGAAGAAAATCCCATACTGAAGTCAGGGGAGGTTTAGGTTGGATCTGAGGAAAAACTTCTTCACCCAAAGGGCAGTCAAGCATTGGAAGGGGTTGCCCAGGGAGGTGGTGGAGTCACCTTCCCTGGTGGGATCTAACAGAAGGGCAGACGAGGAGCTCAGGGTTTAGAGGTGGAATTGGTGGTGTTTGGTTTATGGTTGGACTTGATCTTAAAGGTCTTTTCCGACCACTCTGATTCTATGAAAATCCAGCACTTTCTAGCTACTTTGAATAAAATCAACTCTCTCCTAGCGAAACCAGAATGGGGGGGGTTGAGTTTTTTTCCCAGAGGTTTTCTCATCACCGCTCCAGTTTTTTTGCAGCAGTGCCTGCATTTCAGTGGTGGATTTGTGGTGCCTCTGCCTTGGCAGACCCCGCTGAGCTCAGTGGGGTTCCTGGGCTGGATGCAGTGACTGGCTGAGTTTCCTGGGGTGAGTACAAGCTCTTTGCCATGGGGAAGCAGCTTTCTTGTTTGGCACCTCAGTGGTTTCTAATTATATATCAAATAAGAACTGGCGATGCTTAGATTCTTTTAACAAAGGCAAAATTATTTATTCCAGGGCTCACATCTGTTTCTAGTTTAGCAAAATAAAAACACTGTGTTGTGAAAGGAACGTGTTTTTCTCCAGTATTTGCCTGATATTTTGGACTGAAATGTATTTCTGCCTCAAGAGCCATATGGGAGAGAGGAAAGTGAGAACCTAGACAGAGCCTTCCTCGGTTCATCCTCTCCTGGTGAAAGATGTCTGAGAGTTTAGGATTGTTGTTTCGCCAGACTCTGCTCTTTGATGGAGGAGAAAAGAGCCCCTGGGTTTGGCTGGTTCAAGGTGGCCAACTTAAATGTGTGGTTTGATGCCACCACTAAACTGATCAGGACTGGATCCTCCTCCCCCGTGTTCTCAGTGATGCTTTTGCCTTCATCAGCCTTATGACGAGCGCTTTACTGTGCAGGACAGGAGTGGAGGCAGGAGGCTGACTGGGAGCAGTGGGAGCATAAATGGTATGAGGAGGGTGGGAGCAGAGAATGCTTTGAGAATCATTGGTGGATCTCAGGCACCTGGGCTGTGCCATCAGTGTCCCTCTGAGCTGTGTTTGCTGTAACCACCACCTCTTTTCCTCTCCACAGCGTGCTGAAGGAGGTGTACGCTGCCTTCAACCCAGACGCGGTGGTGCTACAGCTGGGTGCAGACACCATTGCTGGAGATCCCATGTGCTCTTTCAACATGACACCTGAGGGAGTGGGCAAGTGCCTGAAGTACATCCTGCAGTGGCAGCTGGCAACTCTCATCCTGGGAGGAGGTGAGTGCAAAACACATCCTGCTGTGGACAAGGAAACGAGTTTGTCCTCCTGCGTCCCTTCCTCGAGTGTGTGCCCTTGGGCTCGGCATGGACTGGAGTTGAGCAGGGTAGCATCAGGAGAGTGCTCTGTGGTGCAGTACTGTTTTCATACAGACCAGAAATCCTCGATACTGACAGGTACAAGTCTCTACCCTGACCCTAAGATCTTGAGTTAAAGGCTGCTTGGCTCCTCCAGAGAAGAGCACAAGCTGTTAACCCTGATGAACTGACCATGGCTTCTCGATGGCTTCACATGTCTGCTTATAAGCCCTTCAGTGCTTCTCTTTAAAAGTGAACATCGTGTTCCCAAACCTACTTTGGGCATCTGACAGTGATTTTGTTTGGATTCAGGCAGAGGCTTGGGAAAAGGACTGGCTGCCTGCACGGTACAGCAAGGCTCTGACATCCAGAAAAAGCTAAGGTTGATGTAGATCTGCCATGCTGCATAACCAGCTGCTTGGCCAGTGGGGAGGGAGCAAGACAGGCTTTATGCAACAGAGATTTTTGAACAACAAAAGCCACTGTGTGCTGGGGAGAACCCCTCACCCTTTGCCTGGAGCCGTATCAGCTCTAGCTGTTGTCCTTTTTTAGATGAGAGAGATGAGGTATGTTAAGCCTAAAATTTGATGTGCCCAATGCTCTTTGTTTTGGAAAGATGATGAGTGTTCAGTCCTGCTGTGGCACGTCTGTGGCATGCAGGGTTGGCACCTTTCAGGCAAAAAGAAACCCCAAAACTTTTGTCAAAAAATAAGGCACAGCTGTTTGTCACTCATGAAAATACCAAAGGAGTGTCCCACCACTTGTGGAAGCATTTGAAGTGGAAATCGGGGGAGGAGCCAATACTTACCAAAAACAAAACCCCCCAAAAAATCCCAAAAAACACTGCAAGACCCAAAGAAAAGGGAATGTTGGAAAATGTGGTCTCCCTCTCTTTTCAAAGTGTTTTTTCTCTCTTTATTTTAGTTGTCTTTGCTGAAAAAAAAAAACAACTGCTTCTGAGTCTCTTGCAGGATTTCTTTCAGCAAAGGTTTTTCCTTGCAGGCTCATATACCACAGAGGTGACCATTACCACACTGACTGTGAAACCTCATTTACTCATAGAGCAGTTGCAAGTTGTACTAATGAGCTTCATATTTGTCTTCTCAAACATTAAGAGCTCACCAGCACGTGGCTGGGGACATGTATTATGCTTTATAGGTTGAAGGTTGGCATTAAAAAGCAGGAATCCCCTGTCTCCAGTGCTGCATTTATAGTTCTCTCCCTGTGGCTGGAGAAGCCTGGGCTGTGCCCCACTGGGTGTAACTGGGTTTCAGTTTGGGAGGTCTGCCCTTGCATCCAGTGTCATTCAAACCTGGCCTCGTGTCACCAGCAGCTGCAAAATGTAGTTTTTGTGCTCAGCTTGAGTGGATGAAATAAGCTGAATTCATGTAAACTACACATGTTGCCTCTGTGATTTGTTCATTCCACTAAAATTCGTCCTTCTCTCTTCCTTTTCCCCACTTTTCCCTCTTCAAAAACCCCAAATCTTGCTGGAGACAGGAGGATACAACCTTGCCAACACAGCTCGCTGCTGGACATACTTGACTGGGGTCATCCTTGGGAGAACGCTGTCCTCTGAGATCCCTGATCACGAGGTAAAGCTTTGACAAACCTCTCTTCTCCTTGCACGAGAGCTGAGTTGTTCTGCCTAATCCCAACAGCATCCTTGCTGCTCAGTGCTGCTTTGTGTAGACACTCCTGTAACAATAACATGCTGTCTCAGCAGCATAGTGGGGGCTTGTTCCCAAAACCTGAGGCTGGCTGCATCTTTTTGCAAGGGATCTCAGGACAAATAAATCCAGTTTCAGATAATTACAGAGAGGATGGGGAGGGGAAGTCACCTCTTTGCTCAAAGAACTCTTTAGGATGTGCACATACTTTTGCTAGAATCAAGAGACTTTAAATTTTAGCCCTGCTTTTATCGATTTAGAAAGTCCCAGGTGCAACTTTGAGGCTTTTCTGAGCAGTGGGTCATGGGGCAGCTGCTGTTCGTGATCACATATGAGCTGTCTCAGTTCCAGTGCTGGTGCTTTTAAAATCTTGAGCCAAGCTGGACACAGTCCAGACTGTATTTGGGTAGAAATAAGTATAGGTCCGTAATAGATCTCAAACAGCAGATCAATGTTATTGACCCTGCGGAAATAAACCTGCACGTGCAGAGCAGTTCCAGCCTACAGTGACTATAGAAGAGGATTGAGCTTTTGAACATGAGCCACCAGTGTGTCCTGGCAGCCAAGAGGGACACCTGTGTCCTGGTGGCATCCAGCACTGCACTGTGAGCCGGGCCAGGGAGGGGGTGGTCCCACTCTGCTCTGCACTGGGGCGGCCTCACCTCCAGCACTGGGGGCAGTTTGGGCACCACAGGAGAAAAAGGATCTAAAGCTGCTGGAGAGTGTCCAGAGGAGGGACACTGAACACTCCCCCAACACTGGGGAAGGGTTCAGAGGGGAAGGGTGTGAGGAGAAGCTGAAGTCACTTGGTTTGTTCAGCCTGGAGAAGAGGAGACTGAGAGGAGATCTCCTGGGGGTCTAGAACTTCCTCCCAAGGGGAAGAGGAGGGGCAGGTGCTGATCTCTTCTCTCTGGCCACCAACGAATGCCAGGAGCAGAGGAAATGGCAGGAAGATGTGGCTGTCTTCTTTGGTTTCCCCTTGCAGTGAAATGGTGCTTGTGATTTTGTTAGCAGAGATGGGATGAGCTGCTCAGGGTTCATTGTGAAGGAACAAGTTGCCAGAGATCAGCCCAGCCTGTCTCTTGGAGCTGCTGTGCGTGGGCTGCCTTGGATGAAGCAATCACAAAGTGCTGATATTCCTGCTTGGGCACCTACAGAAGAATTTTTATAGCAGGCTTGTAAAACCAAGTGCCTGCCATGACCAAGCACATCCTGACTTCTGAACCATGGAGAGGGTTTAGTAAAAATCATCTCTGGGGCAGTGATGTTAACCAGCAAAGCAGCTGATGAGGATCAGGAGCATAGCTGCAGTGCTTATTGATTGCCAGGTGAAGTGGCTGGAGCGGTGGGTCCTCACAGCCAGAGAGCTTTTGGGTGAATGGAGTTTGCTGGAGCAGAAATTGGGAATGAGTCAGAAATACAGTGCTCTGCTAGAACATCCATCAGGTCCACCAAGAGTACATGGAGACACTGGTTGTCTGATTATTTTAAAGCTTGTGCCCATGTGCTTCATCAAAGGTAAAAAAGTAGCTTGGGTGATAAAGTGACCTTGGTGATAAGAAATAGCCTTGGTACATGAGTTGAATTGAACAGTTCTGGATCAGATACCAGCTAAAAGATTGTGATATTGGTGTCAGTCAGCAGGGAGCAGCACCCTTCCTTCAGGGAATCTGCATCTCTTTTTTGGGACCTGGAAGAAGTGGGTAAGCAAACTGCAGTGGGGTTCAAATCCCCAGGGACAAGGCCCATGGGTTACCAGGTGGAAGTGGTGAGGTGTTTGAACAGCACGAGGTCAAGTACTCCGAGGCACAGCCCTTGGGAACCTCTCAGCCTCTCCTTACAGCTCTGCTCCTTAGTAGAACAGATGGATGAATACTCCCTGGCTTTGAGGCATTGATGAACTCCTAATTAAAAGGCATTGGGAGGAGTGTTCCCTCTGTGTCAACAGGTTTAACCCATCATTATCTGCTACAGAGCCTGCTGGTGGCTGGGGATACCTTGCAGCTGAAGGTGAGATTTTGGGCTGTGGTGTCTTACCCATGTGCACACAATGCCCTGCAGCTGGCTGCCACGCTTGTGTTTTTGCTTGCAAGTAGCCACTGCACGCTTCTTCACAGCCAGGAAGATACTGTGTCACAGAATCACAGAAAGATGGAGTTGGAAGGGACCTCAGAAGATCATCCAGTCCAACCCTCCTTGCCCCTAGAGCAAGTTGGATCTAGGTGGGTTTGGAACATCTCCAGAGACTCTGGAGACTCCACAGTCTCTCTCAGCAGCCTGTCCCCCGTCAAGTGTGAAGTTTTTGCCTTTCCTAGAGGGGTGCTAGCCCACATCCTCTGGCAGGAGATAGAGAGCTTAATTTCTTGCCTCACTGATGGCACCAGATGCTGTTTTACATTTATAATCCTGTTCTGAAATGCATTAAACAGTTTGTACCAACAAGCCCCCTGAAAACCAGAGCCACAGCTGATGTTTACAGTTTTTCAAAGTATGTCCTTTATCAGTTTTAAATGTTTTCTTGCTTCTTCCCACCGGCGTCGGTCTGTGTTTTTAGCTCTTGAACCACAACCAAGATCAGTAATTTCTGAAACCAGCTGTCTGGACAAGAACATTGAAGGATCATCTTTGTTTTCTTTGATATTGATGCAGTTACCTGCCCTGTCCCTCCTCCTGAGCTGCATTATTTCATGATGCTGAGCGTAGTATTTACTTGCCCAGGAGGAAGTGTCCCTCTCGTGTTTTCGTATTGGATGTAGCCAGGCCATTTGCATTGAAACAGAGATGTCCAAACTTTGCCCACTGAAGGGTTAAGTTAGCAGCTTGCCCCAAGCCTGGGAGCTGTGAAACTAGTGTGAAACACTTCCAGAAACATTGCTGAGATCTCTTTCTAAGGTGTGATTTACAAAATGAGGAAGGCCAAGGGAGCAGAGCTTCCTCCTGTGTGGTGGGAGTGAGGTGGCCTCATGGACCCCAGCTCATCAGGCAGAGTGGTTTGCTCTCAGCCCCGGCCTTCTGGGTGCTGCCTGCTGCCCTCCTGAAGATTATTGATCCACCTGGGGAGATTTTGGCTCTGTGTGGTGGTGTCTTCTGGCTGCACTTACAGGAAGTGCCAGGTTCTGCAGTTTGGCCTCAACAACCCCTGGCAGCACGATAGGCTTGGGGAGGAGTGGGCTGGAGAGCTGCTGGGCATAGAGGGGACCTTGGGGGGTTGGTGGACAGTTGGCTGGACATGAGTCAGCAGAGTGGCCCAGGTGGCCAAGAAGGCCAAGGGCATCCCTGGCCTGGATCAGCACCAGTGTGGCCAGTAGGACCAGGGAAGTTCTCTTCCCCCTGGACTGGGCACTGGTGAGGCTGCACCTCGAGTGACCAACACAGAATTTCTTGGAACATCCTGTGCTGATGGTGCATGAACCACTGGTCATGGTCCTCCTGCAGCAGTGTCCACCAATGAACTGTTTGTACTAAAATCAGGGAAAGAATTTAGAGATGCCTACTTTTTCCTATTGGCATAGTACTTGCTATCAAATCTGGCATTATTCAGTAGCAAATATCCTTCCCTTTTAATGACATTATTGTTTTAGCCTTCCCCTTTTTTGTTTTTTGTTTTTTTAATCTCTTTGCCTTTTCCTTTCTTTATTTCTCACCCTTTTTCCTGGCCTCTCTACCTACTGTTTTCTTCCTCCAACATTTATTTCCCTGCAGTCCTTGCACATTCCCATCTCCTGATGGTGCTACTACACTGGGCACCTTTCTCTGGGACTCCCCACCGATGGGAGGGAAGATGTTTGCAGTCCCAGGTACACCTCTCTCTGGTGTCAACTTTGTCTCCTCTTGGCCTGCTCAGGGCTTTAGGATTGCACATCAGACACGTGTGGTTCTCTCTGTTTTGGCATGCCTGAGCTTTAAAAGGGAGCTATGATGAGGTTCCAGGTGAGCTGCTGATTAAGAAGAGGATTTTTAGTTTTCCTTGTGAGTTTGGATTCTCAACACTGTTTTTTTTTCATCCCTGAAAATGACAGGGATTTTTCAGGGATGAAAAAGAGATTTATTTTTTTTTCCCCTGCTACAAATAAATGGATGAGTGGCTAGTGCAGGCGTTTTGTTGTTGCTGAAGCGCATTTTTGCTTGTAGCATCCTCCTTGTTCTGAGAGATGAAGAAGCAGAGTGAGTCTTTTCTGAAGCACTGAAAACCACCTCTTGAATCTCCTCCAGGCTGCAAGAGAGTGAATACAAGGTGCTTGGGCAAATGGCTCTTTTGTACTGTCTTGGGAAATATTAAGGCTTAAGCAACCCACCTCAAAAAGAAAATCCATATTCTTGGTTTGCTTTGGTGGATTTGCCTCTCTGAGTCCCTGTGATGGGTTAAAAACTCAACTGATTCATTCCCAGGTGCTGCTTGTTGATTTCATCAGTTGAGTGGTTGAAAGAATTTCTTCTGTCAGTGCTCCCTCAGAGCCAAGAAGCACCTCTAGCTGTGGCAATGATAGGTGGTCCCCTCCTTACCTGGCTGCCCTGCCTGTTTGTGTCTCAGGCTGTGACCTGGGATGACTGGACATGTATTTTCTCCTGTCACATGCACAGGAACCTGCAATAGAAGGGTAGAGACGTGTTGAACAGCTGGGGCTGTTTGCCTCAGAGCATCTGTATCAGAGCTCTTGGATAAGCCAGTTCAAGAGTCACCAGGCTTGCCCTGCTGCCCTGCTTTCTGGTGGATGCTGTAAAACCCAGCCAGCCCGAGCTCTTCTGTCTGACTGTGCTCTGCAACCCACACTGGGTGGCTCAGCACACAGAGCTGCTCTACAAGATCTTAGTTACTGAATCATAGAATGGTTTGGGTTGGAAGGGACCTTTAAAGGTCCCCTAATACCAAAAGCTTCTTCACTACCACAAACCACATCAGTGCAAAAAAATCTTTTAACATAGACTTTGAAAACCAGTGACATTGAAACTGTATTTATTTGTGTTCTGTTTCACTTGGTGCCACAGAAATCAGAGGATGAAGTGCAAAATGATGTTTTTTATCAGGATTAACTGTGCCTCGTTGGTTCCCAGGTTGGATGCTCTAGACCCACGGTACAAAGTCCACTGTGCCACTGCCTGTGTAACCAGCAGGTTGTGCAGCTGAGACCAGTTAACTGAGGTCTGCGTTTTCCATGTGCTCTTTCACAGATGCTGCAGTCAAGATTTTATGTGTATTTCCTTTTTTTTCCCTGCAAATAAGCCAACTTGCTTGGTTTGTGCAGTCAGTGGGCTTTGCCAGTGGAGCCTGTATGCTCTGGGAGTAGCTGTCTCCTGTTCACACTACAAGAATGAACTCAAGCCGGACTAGAGGCACCAGCTCTCAGTGAGGATTTCCCAAAACATGTTGGCTTCTTCTGCTCTATCCATTTTCTGTCTTTCTAAACAGGAAAAATATCAGTGTTCTCCTCTCATGTCAGTATTCCAGCAGGGCAAAGGTGAAGAAAGGGAAATACTTAGCTATAAAAGAGATTACTTGAGAAAACTGTGAAGATAGTCTGCTTGAAAAATCCCTGACCCAACTGCCTTGCCCATTCTGTGTGAGTAGCTGATGTTCTTACAGAGTGGGCAGCTCCTTAACACTGCGATTCACAGGCTGGGAAACCCAGCCTGATTTCAGCTTTGCTTTCAAATCCAGTGTGTTTGCTGGAACCTGTAGCATTCAGCAGCCACTTCATTTTCCTCATCAGTACTGACACGTTGTGGTCTGCTTGGAGGAGCCCTTGTTGCCCCTGCTAGTGCAGAGACGTCGGTCTTGGGTTGCCAGATCTGCCACCTCCAATCTCATGCTTAAAGAAAACCTCAGCCCTGTGCATCATCAATCATTTGAGAGACTTTAAAGCTGTGAATTTCTCTATATTTGGTACAAGAGCTTTAAGTCTGGACTATCTCTCCATGGGGTGAAGCACTCCAGGGGTAGCAACAGGACCAATTGCAACTTCACCGCTGAATTTTTAACCCTGGTGTGTCTGCTTCTTTGCTCAGTGCTGTGCGCTCGTGAAATGAAACTGCTGGCAGTAATTTGTGATTCTGAGTTATTGTGTAGAGCCCAGGAGCTGCAGATTTTCCTCACTGAGGCTCAGCTGTACCATGTTGGAGCACTCAGCCAGGAAAGACACATAATTAACCTTGAAGCATACTGATTTTTTCTCTTTCTAGGTGTTTCAAAGTGCAAGGTGGGGTGGGGAGCCGAAAGGAAGGATATCTGATAGGCAGCACTTGAAATTTTTTCATTAAAAAAATCAAGTTTCCAGGTAACTGTGTGTAAAATGAGTGTCAACAGCTTTTCCAAATAAAGCACTGGGATAGACACGAGACTGCTTTTGGCTGCACAACTGAGCTCTGCTTCCCAAGCCCTTGAATTAGTAGCAGTGTCCAGGTGGGCACAGACACCGCAGAAGCACCTCTTTGATGTGGTTAACCTACATGTGCCCCTCAGAGAAAATGTTTTTGCCTCTTTACAAACAGGTACCCATGGAGAGCCATCCTCAGCCAGCCAGAGACCTCCCTGCTGACTCTCCTCTCCTCTCCTCTTCCTTGCAGTTCTTCACAGAGTACGGTCCTGACTACGTGCTGGAGATCACACCGAGCTGCAGACCAGACCGCAACGAGCCACAGAGAATTCAAGAAATTCTTAACTCTATCAAAGGTGAGTTGTTCAAGCCAACAGTCCTGCTTCAAGCTTGCAGGTCTTTTTAGAGAGCACTTCAGGAAAGGTCATTGGGAGTCTTCCTCGCTGACTAGAAAGATGAACCACATTCACTTGACTGCTCATTGTTATAAAATCATTAAGGTTGAAAATGACCTCTAAGATCATCAAGTCCAACCATCAACCCAACACCACCATTGTACAGCGTCATCTGTCTCCTGCTCAGAGCTGTGGGTCCCTGTTAGCAAAAGCTGCTGTTGCCTTTGCTCTGACTGGGCAGAGGAGCACAGCCCCTTGTCTTTATTAGAATCCTAGAACTGCCCAGGTTGTAAGGGACTTCAAAGATCACCTGGTCAAATGAGAAAGAGAGCCTGGATGAGATTATCTAGCACCCCGTCCAGACACATATTGAAAACATCTAGCAATGGGGACTCTGCTCTCAATGCCTGGGGAGGTTGTTCCAGTGATTGATTGTTCTCACTGTACAATTTTCTTTCTTAGAACGAGGTGAAACCTCTCCTGGTGCAACTCGTACCTCTTGCTCCTTATCCTCTCCATGGGGCTCCTTGTGAAGAGAGAGCCTCTGTCCTCTCTGTAGCTGCCCTTCAAGTACTGGAATACTGTGATGAGGTCCCACCGAGCCTTCCATTCTCCAAGGAGAATAGACCCAACTCCATCAGCCTTTCCTCATAGGGCAGGTTTTCCAGCCCTTTGGTCATCTTCATGGCCTTCCTTTGGACCCTCTCCAGTCTGTCCATGTCTTTTTTAATTTGTAGGGCCCAGAACTGGGCACAATATTCCAGAAGCTACTGACAAGTGCTGAGTAGAGTGGGATGATCCTGTCTCCATCTCTGCTAGTGATGCCCCTGCAGATGCTACCCAGGATCCAATTTGCCTTTGTTGTTGCTGGATCATGCTCAGCTTGCTGTCCACCAGGACTCCCAGGTCCTAGCCTGAACTGGGGAGCTGCTCCCTGGGGAGCAGCCACACATTTCCTAGCCTGAACTGTCCCAGGTGCAGGACCTTGCCTTTGTCTCTTTTAAACTTCATACTGTTCTTGTTAGCCCACTCTTCCAACTTGTCCAGGTCTCTGTAAGATGCCTCTCCCTCCTGGTGTGTCCACCTCAGCATCTAGTTTGGTGTCCTCAGCTAACTTGGTGAGGTTGCTTTCAATCCTATCATCTAGATCATTTATGAAAATGCTGAACAGTGTGGAGCCCAGTATTGATCCCTGGGGGACCTTACTTGTGACAGGCAGCCTGGGTGAAAACCATGGATCACCACCCTCTGTGTGCTGCCTGTGAGCCAACTAGGCTACCCAAAGAGGGTGGTAGATACATCTAACCTGTATCTTACCAGTTTGTCCAGGAGGAGGCTGTGGGAAACAGTGTGGAACACTTTGCTGAAATCCAGGTAAACAACATCCCCTGCTCTCCCCGCGTGGATAGAAGATACCATTTTGTCTTTGAAGATGACCAGATCAGCCTGGTGTGATTTGCCCTCGGTAAATCCACGCTGACTTTTCCCACTCACCTGCTTCATTGGTTTGTAATAGTTTCTAGGAGGACTTGTTCCATGACTTTCCCCAGGGATTGAAGTAAGAGACTAATGTGCCTGTAGTTTTCTGAGTCCTCTTTTCGGCTGTCCTTGTAGGTGAGTGTGACAGTTGCCCTCTTACAGTAATCAAGGATATCTCCTGATCTCCATGACTTTTCAGATATCATAGGCAGTAGCCTTGCAACAACATCAGCCACTTCTCTTAACATGGTTGAACCTTAGCAAGAAGTCACAGACCACCCATCCCTGCTGGTGGGTGGACACGTGCGTTGTCATAGGTACATGTTCCTGTGATCTGGGGTCCAGCAGTGCTGGTAGAGACAAAGGTAGAGAAGGTATTGAGAACTTCTGTCTTGTCAGCATTATTAGTAATTGATTTCCCTGCCCTTGTTAGCGATGGGCTTGTGCCTTCCCTGAGCTTCTGCTTATTGTTCACGTGTCTGAAGAACCCATTCTTCTTGTGCTAACTTCTTGATGTTTAATAAAAATATCACTGAGTGCAAGGGTGGTTACTAAAGCCAGGAGGACGTGTAGCTCACTGTGGGAAGGTAGGCTCCATGGATGTCTGTAAATGTACAGTACATGTATCTGTAAAACTGTTTTTCTAAAAAAAGTTTGGCAGTTGGTTTTATAGAACCCTTTCCTGGTATCTTTACTCAGCTTCTTGGGTCTGGTGGTTTCAGAACTTCCCAAGCCAGGCATTGTTGCTAGATGCACATTAGAGATCTACCAAGGAACCCATCCTCCATTAATTCCTCTCTTTCTTTTCCAGACTTATTTAGACTTTGGGTGTCCACAGCAGTGAGTGTAGTGGTTGATGTATGGAAAACTCCTTCCTTTTGTGTAAAATTTAGTGTTGAGTCATTTCACTGAGTGTCATTTTGTTCTTGTAAACAAGAAACAGCAAGTTCTAGGTTCCTATTCACCTTCCCTTCCCAATGCCAGGCTGTGATTTCACAGACCTGTGTCACACTTCCACCACCATCTCTTTTCCAAGCTGAAGGACCTTTGTCTCCTCCATCTCTACAAGCAGCACATCTTCATCTGGGATTAACTTTTCATAAGGGCAGTAAATGACAGAACAAGGGGAAATGGCTTTAAGCTGAAAGAGGGGAGGTTTAGATTAGATATTAGGAAGAAATTCTTCACTGTGAGGGTGGTGAGACAGTGTCCCCGGCTGGCCAAAGAAGCTGTGGCTGCTCCTCCCTGGAAGTGTTCTCGGCCAGGTTGGATGAGGCTTTGAGCAACCTGGTCTAGTGGAAGGTGTCCCTGCTGATGGCAGGGGGGTTGGAACTGGATGAGCTTTAAGGTCCCTTCCCACCTAAACCATTCTATGATTCTATGATAACTGGACCCAGCAGCAGTTTTATAAACTCTCAGAACTTGCTGCAGTTCTCAAAGTTGAAATGAGAAAGATGTCCTAGCTCCTTTTAGGAGAAAAAAATAAGAGTTTCTATTCCATTATTTTTTAAGTGCTAGACTACCTAGCTTATAACAGTGTTACACCAAGAACTGAGACTCCTTAGGCCAAGTTGGACGTGTATCAAGTCTGTGCCCCGTTGAGACTTTCACATCCACTGATTTGGGAAAAGGGAACAAAAAGAGCAAAGGATTAAAAAAAAATCAGTTGGAAGTCAGCTAGATCTTTACAGGGGACCAATTTGCAGCATCTCACACAGATCAAAAAGAGTTGGTGGAGCAGGTTGGCATGACAGCAGTGCCTGGCAAAGACCTGTTGGTCCAAAGCAGTGGGCGCACATCTGCACTGGGCATCGAGAAAAAACTGCAGAGGCCACTGTCTTGGTAGAGCTGAAAGCATTTGGTGAGAAAGGGGCTTCTGCAAAGTCAAGAGGATGTCGCTGCCAACTCAGCAGAGCATTGTCCTGGGTTCTAGAAAACCACTGTGTGGGGGACAAGGAGTTGCTGAGGGTCTGGTTCCTTACAGAAGCTTGAGGAGCAGATGATCACCTCTGTCCTGTCCCACCACACAGCTCTCAAACTGAGGAATGGCTTGGTGCTCTGAGATCTGTTCATGGCTTGTGGTCAGTGCTTTGGAACTGCAACTCCTTGGAGACAGTGCAGGGAAAAGAAGGGGACTTCAGGCTGCCACGACACTTCTGTCCATTCCTTCTGCCAGCACCAGCTTGTGAAGCCTCCTGAGGAAGGCAGAGGCTTATAGGAAGGATGTCAGGGAAAAGCAAGCAGGAGCTGGGAGGCCACTGCTCCCTCGCTGACCACATCTGGCAGCCTCATGGGAAAGCAATAGGCAGTGAGTGGGTCTTGGGTGATACGGACTGTTCTGGGCAGACCAGTCTGGTCTGTAGGACATGCATGACGCTGCACAAGATGAGTCCTTGTGAGTGGACCAGTTTAATAGGAGCCATATCACAGAATCACAGAATGTTGGGG
>NW_010299227.1:14674-16220 GCF_000700745.2 Antrostomus carolinensis | reverse complement strand
GGATCTGCCACGAGAGGGCGCGACGTGTCCACGAGTGGGCAGGACTCTTCCCTCCCCCCCCCTCCCCCCTCACCCGCTTGCCCACGGTGCTGCACTGCCTGCCCCACGCACAGGGGTTTGTGCACGGGAGTGGGGAATGGGCTTGGATGGGCCCAGGCAGACCTTTTTAACAATGAAGTTGTTCAATAATGAGGTTTTCCAGCTCTCGCTCAGTGCAGAACAGTAACAGCCATGTAGAACGGTAACAGCCATGCTTCAACTCGGGGAATGATCTTGGGCTGGGTGTACCTGTTCCTGGGGGAAACAGGGGATCGGGAAGGAGAAGCAGCTTTGAAACAACAAACTTAACCTAAAAGTTTGTTATTGTAGGTGTGAGGCAGAATTAATCCACTGAGAGAAGGGTAATAAAACTGGAGTAGGAAAATACCCAGTTTCCACAGAAATGTGGTATCAGTTTTATGGGTGGACTCCGTGTCTGCAAAAGTACATTGTTAATCGGAAATTGTTGTTCTGACACCAAAACTAACACAAGGAAACAAACTAAGTTACTGTATACGGATAATATAGCACAGAATATAACTTCTGTTAGTTCTGTGAATGTTGACCATGTATTATAGACTCAGAATAGTTTGGTTGGAAAAGACCATTACAATCATCCAGTCCAACCATAAACCTGGCATTGCCAAGTTCACCACTAAACCATGTCCCCAGGTTCCACATCTACCTGTCCTTTAAATACCTCCAGGGATGGTCACTCCACCACTTCCCTGGGCAGCCTGTTCCAATATTTTGACAACCCTTTCAGTGAAGAATTTTTTCCTAATATCCAACCTAAACCTCCCCTGGTGCAACTTAAGGCTGTTCCGTCTTGTCCTGTCACTTGTTATTTGGGAGAAGAGACCAACACCCACCTCACTACACCCTCCTTTCAGGTAGTTGTAGACAGTGATAAGGTCTCCTCTGAGCCTCCTTTTCTCCAGGCTAAACAACCCCAGTTATGTCAGTAGGGAAGAACTAGATTCCCCTTGAAGTGGTGGGTACCTGTGCTCTTGGGGTGTCCCGCATCTGCGCCGAGATGTGTTAGTGCCCATTAGCCAACGTGTGCCGAAGTCAGGGCCTTGTGTGTCTGCCTGAGGGATCCCTGTTGAGGCTGGTGGGAGTTTGCACAGGTGGATGGTGAGAACACAGTCACCTTTTGCCAGTCAGACTGGTTTTGTATTGTAAATGCTGAGACTCTTCGAGTGAAAACAGAACGTGGATGGTGCTTAGTTCAGTTTAGCTGATTAACTCGTATTTTGAACATGATGTAGAATATGGTTTGACTACTAATTATTTTCTCTTTTTTTTTTAATTATGTAATTGAAAAGGCCGGGTACCGTGGCTCTCCGTGAAATCAGGCGCTATCAAAAGTCTACCGAACTTTTGATCCGCAAACTTCCCTTCCAGCGTCTGGTGCGTGAAATTGCTCAGGACTTCAAAACAGATCTGCGCTTCCAGAGCGCTGCCATCGGTGCTTTGCAGGTGAGCGTGCCCAGGGGAGCACCCA
>NW_010299227.1:0-14611 GCF_000700745.2 Antrostomus carolinensis | reverse complement strand
GGGGGGGCTCCGCCTCCCGCCCCCATTGGCCAGGCTGTTTCTAGGGTTAGCCCTGGCTCCACCTGATTGGTGGGCTGCTGCGGTGGGCGTGGCCCTTCCTGGGGCGGGGCAGATGCTCCCCTCAGCCTTCCCTGGCCCACTGTGCGCCTGGTGATGCCCTGTAGGTGCCCCAGGCTGAAATAACACGGCGAGGGGTCAGCAGCGCCTTACAGAGGCTGTGAATGTCGTTTTGGGGGGAAATGTTACTTTGTTGGTTTGTTTTTGTTAACAACCCCTACCCCTCAAATAGTTGCACTTCACAGTGCATCTTATTAAGACGCTTAAGATAAACGTTTCCTCTGTCCTCGAGCTTTGTTAGAGGCTTTGCCTTTGGAAGCTCTGCAGTCTGAGAAGAAAGCATTGCCGTATAAAGCTTGTTCTAGTGTGTCCAAATGGAGGTCTTGATACCCTCAAATGCTCTTTAAAGAAAAGCAGCTTGATAAGCCACATCTGAATGCAGTTAGGGCAATAAGTGCTTTTGTATGATGTAGTTGGTACTAACCACATTTTTTAAATTTATTAGTTAAATAAATTATTTAGAGTACATTGAGGGTGAAATATCAGTTGCTTTTTCTGACCACATGCCTGCATCTAAGTTAGGTCCCCTCCCAGACTCTCTTCTTATCATGGGAGCATTTCCCTTTCTTGACAGAAAGACACTCCCAATTAAAGATGGGTCTTTACTGTTCTTTCAACTGTTAAAAGATTGTTCCAGAACCTATGTGTAACTGTAGAATATCAGATAAGCAGGCAGAATGGTCTTTTTCTAGTTAATGACTTCCACTTGATCAGCATGCCATGAGATTCTATAAACTTGAGCACATGCTCATCTTCAAAAGGTGTCTGTGTGCATTTGCAAAGCAGCACTTTTACTTTTCGTTGTTGTTCTGTCTTCGCTGCTGTGAGCGAATGTAGTGGTTCCTAAATCCTGAAGTTTACCTATGTGTCTTTATATTGGGAACTGCTTATTAAAATTTAGTCAGTAGTTAATGCATTTTCAGAAGGCTGGTTTGAAAGTTCCTGATTTTGCATTAAGGGATTATTGGTAAAGAACTTGTTCACATACTATTCCTAGTGCTTCCTGCCTCCCTGTTTGGAAAAAGATAACAATTTAACCCCTTTAGTACTGTGGCAGTATGGCTTATTCGGTGAAGTGTCTTAACTTTTCATGTTGTGATTTAGCAAAACTGTGTTAGGGAACTACAGTCCTCATCTGCTGTAGTAAATATTTTTCTTTCTTCATATTAGATAATCTATGTTTTTAAACAGGAACTTTGAACCTAGTAGGTTGATTTTTGCGGTTCCTGGTAATGAAATGGTTCACTCAAGCTCTTCTCTTGCACGTGTTCCAGAAAGGAGGATGTCTCCCTCCTTTCTGTTCGTGAGCCCCATCATTCCTGCCTTCTGCTCCCAGCCGTGTGCTGTGTCCTGGCCTGCATGCTGGTCTGATGCTGACATGCAGAGTTGCTTCCTTGGAGATTGTGAGGCGTTAGAATTCTGTGTCCACCCAAAAGTGTGTAAACAATTACCACGGCCATGCTGGGCTTAATAGCAGCTAACTTAATATAAGCCAGAGGAATAATTAGGTTCAACTGAGCATCTGTCTGAGCCAGAATCTTGTCTGCAGTTGTTCAGTAGCAGGGAAAACACTGTGGTCAGGGTTGCGGTTTTCCCAGGATAGGGCTTTTCCTTTGCGCTCCCAAGTGCTGACCCTGTGATTCTCACAGATGTGAGGTGAGAACCTGCTGTGATAGTGAGGGGCACTGCTGTGTGCCCCAAACAGACAGGAGGTGCTTAGGCAGGAAGAAAGTGTAAGACGGGTATCTAATGGTAATTCTCTGACTGCTCTCCCGTTTTTGGTGATTCAAGGAGTTCCTGAGCTAGAGGAGTTGTTCTCTTATTTCTAATAGGTTTCAGTACATTTTTTTTCTGCTAATTTTTTACTTTTTAATTAAGCCACCTCTTTGGTATCCTATGGCAAGGAACTGTGTGCCCAAAGTGTGTTGTGAAGGAATACCTGCTCTTCTTTTCCCTAGCACCAGCCAGTTTCACCTGAGGCTCAATAGCTCTTACTCTGGAAGAGGCAGCAGACAGGTCACTCAAATAGTGTAACCCAGCCTTTAGAAAGAGAAGTTCCTGAACAAACTACTCTTTTGATAAGATAACCCCTTATCTTGTGAGGGTCCCATCAGAATATCGGTTCATTTGTCTTCTGGAGGATGTCTTCACCAAATGGCAGTAGTACCAACGTTGACATAGAATATTATTTGGTGCTTTTATTTTTGAGAATCTAAAACTTGTGATGTTTGCAAGTAATGAAGATGTCTGAACTTAATGCCGTGTTACATTGTACTTTGAATTATTATTATTTTTTTCCTAGTGCTCAGAAACTGAAAGTGCTCTTAACTCTTTTCTCCTTCGCTAGGAGGCAAGCGAAGCCTACTTGGTTGGCCTGTTTGAAGATACCAACCTGTGTGCTATCCATGCCAAACGTGTCACAATCATGCCAAAAGATATCCAGCTAGCACGCCGCATACGTGGAGAGCGTGCCTAAACTTCACTCTGATGGGTTTGTCATTCTCAAAGCAAAATCTTCTTCCTGTTATTGGTAGTAATGAACGTTAGATATTTTTTCCATGGGGTTAAAAGGTACCTAAGTATATGGTTGCAAATGGAAAAATAGGGGACAGAATTGGATATTGGCAAGTTTTTTTCCATTTTCATTTGTGTGTGGATTTTTAATATAAACAAGGGGACATAAAACATCAATGCGGTCAAAAAAATGTTTCAGTGAACAAGTTTCAACAATTCAACTTTATAAAAAAAAAAAATTATAAATAAACCTGTCAAATTTTTCTGGACAATGCCAGCATTTGGATTTTTTTAAACAAGTAAATTTCTTATCAATGGCAACTAAATGGTGTTTGTAGCATTTTTATCATACAGTAGATTCCATCCATTCACTATACTTTTCTAACTGAGTTGTCCTACATGCAAGTACATGTTTTTAATGTTGTCTGTCTTCTGTGCTGTTCCTGTAAGTTTGCTATTAAAATACATTAAATGATGCCTGCTTTTAGTCTTGATTTTTAAATATTACATATGGGTTATATTCAATTAAAAAATAATCAGCCTTCCCTTCCCTTTTTCTCTTCAATGTGTGACCTAAATATTTGTAGCAGATCTAGGAACCAAACACTGGGGATAGTACCTTGGCTGAAGTAGTGTATACATGAGGGGTTTTTAAGAGTGTAAAATTTCTGTCCACTCCATGTGAAAGCAAGTTTGGTGAGTATATTACAGGGCAGAGTCTGGAGCTGGACTGAGTTCTCCGACTAAACTATAGTGCTAAGAAAACCCAATTTCATTGCTGTTTATGTTCCTGTCTTATTCAACTCAGTGCTGAATTTGTAAGCATTTTTGATTTTCATGGTTTGTTAGGGGGGTTTTTTGGTGTGTTTTGGGGTTTGGTTTTTTTTTTTTTTTTTTTTTTTTTTAACCCTTTTGCACTCTAGTTTCTTGGTTAGTGGGTGTTCACTTTTTGGTTGACTACCTTTCTGCTTCAGTCACACCCTCAAGCATGCTTGAGTGCAGATCTGGTTAGTTTCAGTTTGTACACTCCAGTCAAAAAGACACTTTTTTACCATTTTTGTTGGTTACAATAATTTGTAGAAGCACTATTTAGACAGGAGCAGACATTTGAAACTTACTATTTTTCTTACATTCCCCACCAAATTGCTGATGACAGCTCCTGTGAAGAAATTTACTGCTGAAATTATTTTCTATCAAAATTTTAATTTTTCACTTGAAACTTGGTTAAGGATTCTGATGGGCCAGTCTGGAAATGAGTTATATAGTGTGCTTTTTGATAGCTCTTGCAGATAATGAAGTGAGTTACAGGGAAGAAAATAGGTGCACAGTGAACAGATTTCGCTGCTGTGCTAAGACCCCTACTGAGCTTATTTGGTGCTAACATTTTTCGAGAGGTACTGAGTGAGCTCTAAACACATGAGTGAATTTGTCTGAAGATTTCCAAAGAGGATTAATAGAGATGTATTATCTGCTTTGGTATCTTGAGCAGAGAGCAAAAAATGACAGAATAAATCACATTATTCGTAACTTGCTCAGCTCTTGTAGTGAATGTTGTCTGCCAGGGTTGTGCAGAGTAAAGTCTATTTAAATTGAGTACCTTGTCACAGAGAAGACTAATACTAGACAAAATGTGATCACATCCTTTTGATGCCAAGCAATTCCTTGCTATCAACTAAAAATTAAGGAAGACTTGTCCTGGAGCATCCAGAAGAACAGAAATACAGAAGGTGAGCAACTGAGACAGCTTTGTGATGTCACTTCTACTTGATAACAACCCTGTTAAACTTGCCATAATTTCATTTCATTATAATTAACTCCTTGTTTTGCCCTGTACCTCAGAATTCTGTTTCATGTATCAGTCAGTAATGCTGCCGCCACCTGCACAAAACTGTAATTAGGCTGATTTTTATTTTTATTTTTTAATCTGGAACTGAAGTACTGATAAATCAAGAACTTAATTTTTTCTTTCTTAGGTATATTAGAAAACAAAATCTAGAGATTTTGGTACTCAAATGAAATACGAAGTTATTTCTCTTAAAAGAGAGAATTGGGATGAGGAACACAGTGACAAGGCAGAAGAATTTGTAATGGGATCAGGAGTCTATGCGGTTGACAACATTTAAATGTGCAGTGCTGCACCTACAGCTTAGGGATAAACTTTTGCTTCTTTGAGAGTGTTGGTTACGATGGTTGTGGTCCTAGTGATGCCATGTGAATCCTGGGAGGGATTAGCTGTCTGTGTCTGTATTCCTGAGGGATCTTAGGGCACCACCTCTCTGCTCCTCATTTGTTTTTTCAAGTATGATGGATTTCCTTAACGGATACTTCCACTGTATTGCTGAACAAATTACTTAATCTCTAGCTTTCTCACCCCCTGCCCCCAGTACACTATATTTTTGTCTTTAATGTACAGCAGCATGAAAATAAAAGCACTTTAATCATCAGCTTGCAATAAGAACTTCTAAGTTGATACTTTGTCTGAATGGTCAAGCGTCAGGCAATTTTGGATGCATCTTCTAGGTGATGCTGTTTAATGTTAATGGGGGAAAGGGAGTGCAGAAGGTGACATTGCTGCCTTTTTGGGGTTTTGTTTGTTTGTTTTTAATGTTGAGAGTTTACTTACTTGGGGTTATATTTTTCCAGCAGATTTTAGAAGCTATCTGTCTAAGTATTCTTAGCATAACTCATCCAGAGTTGACAGTTCACTTATACCTGGGAGTCTCTCAAAGAGATGCTCTGCAGTACAGGAAGAGCCAAATAAAAAGGTGGGGGCTGGTGTTAATAGAAAAGCTGCAGAGGAGGAGGAACAAGACCATCTACAGTTCCTGTTTAATCACCACTTCTTGTGTAGTAGCATCCCTGCAAAAGCGGTTTTGAGAATTGGTGGAGGGACAGGACTACATAGCACTGGAGATGCACATTTAGGGCACGTGTGGATCGTTAGAGAATTCAAGTTTTAAGCTGCTGCTGCTGTGATTCTGGCACTCCTTTCCTTCAGTCACTTCAGGGTTGCAGGTTCCTGCTCTGTGGGGAGAAGAAGAAGGGCAGACAAAACGGTTCCAATCCAGTTGCGGTGGTGTGGTTTAAAAATAACTGAAGGATTGTTTTGATCAATGCAATTTCCCCATTTCACATGTTGCCACGTGTCCATCGTGCTGTTTGGAGTGACAGTAGCTGCTGGTGTCCCTGTTAGCTGTCTGCATACGTGGGTTTGGGCATCCTCTAGAAAGAGTCCAGAGTCTGCAGGCATTTGCCAAATAGGTGTTGCAGCTTGGATTCTGAATCTCCTGGGCTGCTTCCCCTGGAGCCAACAGGTGGGAAATGAGTCAGCGCGGAGTTAGCTGACCTACAGGATGGTAATCCACTAAAACATTTTATTGCTCTTGGGTGTCCTAAGTGTTCTTTTGATAAAACAAGGGGTAGTCCTCTTGGAACTGTATATGCCTGCTAGTTGGGTGAGATAATTTTTGAGGAAAGTATTGATGAACAAATATTAATGGATTTAAAATATCTTCAGGGTTTTGTTTTGGGGTGGTTTTTTTTGTTGTTTTTTTTCCAGATAACCACACTTTTCCTCAGCCAGTTTTGCATGCACCGTTTAAAGTCTCAGAAGATTCTTAGTATCTACAGTTGCTGTGTGTCAAAGAAATTGTAATATTAAAAAATGTAAATTCTTATTAATTTACGGTGTTTGGGAGTTACAGGGAAAGGGAATACCATCAAAATTGAACATGGGCTAATTTAACAGTGACAGAAAGAAATCTGCTTAAGTCACACATACTGCTTTATCTATTAAAAAAAAAATTACTGTTTACAGGCAAGAGAAATGTACTGATTTAGGGCGTTCTCATTCTGTGGAAGAAGTGGCTTCAGGTTCCTCTTTCACATTAGGAAAAAAAAAGAAAAAAAGTAGGCTGAACTTCAGTTCCTAAAATAGTTTCACCATCACTGCACCCCCCAGCAATTCTGTTCTTTCAGTTACAGTTGATTTTGAATACTACAAACGTGGTCATATGAACATCATTGTGAGGAGTTTAACTCTGCTGGGTGGAGGGGTGGATGTGACGTGGCTCCTTACTTGTTAGTGACAAACATATTCAGAGGCTGAACATCTATTTAAGGCGTATCATTGCATGTATGGTATGTCCACATTTCAATTTCTGAATTATTTTGTGAAGTCCTTTATAAAGTGTATGTGATAGGCTGGTTTTTTTGGTCTTTATTTTAGATTTGTATGTTAACAACTGTACTTACTTGCTATTTTCTCAAAAGTGAATATAAAACTTTATTTTAAATTGGGTGCTTTGTATTAGCAACACAAAACCCAAGCTTGCCTACCAGAGCTAAAAACGGAATGTACTAGGAAATAACCTCAGACTTGAGATCAGCCTCTTGTGTGGCTATATCGAATTCAACTGGTAGTTCTTGAGCTTGGTTATCATCAAACACTAAACTCAGCATTTCCGATTTTGGTTAGAAAAGTAACTTGCTGAACATAACGTAACTCATATTAGTGTACCTGTGTTGAAGCAATGCGTTGCTGAGCTGGATTCATCCAGCCCTTTATCCCATCTGGCTGTAGGTATGAGGTGATACCACTGTCCAAGGACCAGATTCATTAACACCTGCTCTACAACAGGTTGTGGCACCTCCTTGAAATTAGCAATGCCATCTTGTTCAGGAAGGAAAGTAAACGCAACTATTTCTGCTAAAATGACTGCTTGTTAACAGTCTCTTGCACTGGTGAATTTCAGGGATGCCTTTTTTCTGGGGTGGTAGGTGGTGGTGGTTTGTAATTTGGGAAGCTGGTGGCTCATGGTTTAGACAGGTGTACTCTTCACTGGGTAAAAAATTGGCTGCATGGCCCAACCCAGAGAGTTGTGGTGAATGGAGTTAAATACAGTTGGTGGCCAGTCACCAGTGGTGTTCCCCAGGGCTCAGTTTTGGGGCCAATCTTGTTTAATATCTTCATCAATGATCTGGACAAGGGGATCGAGTGCACCTTCAGTAAGTTTGCAGATGACACCAAGCTGGGCAAGACTGTTGATCTGCTCAAGGGTAGGAAGGCTCTACAGAGGGATCTGAACAGGCTGGATCGATGGGTCAATTGTATGAGGTTTAACAAGGCCAGGTGCCGGGTCCTGCACTTTGGTCACAACAACGCCATGCAATGCCCAGCAGAAAAGGACCTGGGGGTGTGGGTTGACAGCCAGCTGAACATGAGCCAGCAGTGTGCCCAGGTGGCCAAGAAGGCCAATAGCATCCTGGCCTGTGTCAGGAATAGGGTGGTCAGCAGGACCAGGGAAGTTCTCTTACCTCTCTACTCGGCACTGGTGAAGTTGCACCTTGAGTTCTGTGTCCAGTTTTGGATGATAAAACTCCCCTCACTACAAGAAGGACATTAAGGCACTGGAGCATGTCTAGAGAAGAGTAATGAAGCCAGTGAAGGGCCTGGAGAACAAGTTTTATGAGCAGTGGCTGAGGGAACTGGGGTTGTTTAGCCTGGAGAAAAGGAGGCTGAGGGGAGACCTTATCACTCTCTACAACTGCCTGAAAGGAAAATGTAGAAAGGTGGGGATAGGTCTCTTCTCCCAAGTAACAAGACAAGAGGAAATGGCCTCAAGTTGTGCCAAGGGAAGTTTAGATTGGATATTAGGAAGGATTTCTTTACTGAAAGGGTTCTCAGGCACTGGAACAGTCTGCTCAGGGAAGTGGTTGAGTCACCATCCCTGGAGGTGTTTAAAAGACAGTAGATGTGATGTTTAGGGACATGGTTTAGTGGGCATGGTGGTGTTAGGTTGACGGTTGGACTTAATGATCTTAGAGGTCTTTTCCAACCTTAATGATTCTATGATTACTGTCCATAGACATGCATTCTTGCCCTTTGACTTTCCTGGGGTTTTGTGACCACTTAGTCATTTGAGTCCACTTTTTGATGTGACTGAAACCACTGTATCTCACACACATACTTCCTGTGCCACCATTTTTGGTCCATTAGCCACAGAACTTGAGTTGGCATATCCGCTTGATCTGAAGCGATAGAGCAGGCAGGAGAGCAGGAGTATCCGTTTCCCTAGCAGTATACGGTTTAGGTTCAGTTTCACAATACCCTTAATCTGAATTTATGCCTGTGCTACCATTCTGATATGAGCTTTTCCTGCCACGCTTGCTTCTCTTTAGACTCCATGATGGGTTTTACTTTAGTTAATCATCTGGAGCTTAATTTTAAATTCGGGGTTTAATGAAGTGCAGGCAGTATTCAGATCAAAGATGTCGATTGCATTGTTTACTGCAATTTTGTTTCTTACTATAGCAAGCAAACCCATGCAACTTTTCTTGGTCTTCTTAATGAGTTAAGGAGTTAAAAACGCTTTTCATATAACTTGGCTTCAAAGGCTTGACTCCAGGGGAGGAATTCTAGTATCAGGAAAGTTTTTCCCTGTTTGCTCAACTTTTACTTGTGTATTATTTCTGTCACCACACATCATGTGTCATCCTCAGTGATGAGATTTTTTTGCACTAAGTGAATGCTGCAGACTTGTTTATGTCAGGTTTGCCTACAAATAGACAAGCATTTTGCTGAACAAAAAGACACTGTTTGTTTGTGTTTTTTGTTGTTTTTTTTTTTAATCTGAGGAGGCTTTGTTATCTTCTGACCTGGATAAAAAAAACCAAGCAACAAAAAAAACCAAAAACAAGCCCCAAACCCCCCTAGTTCAGTGTGCGAAAAACACGACACCTATCAATAGTAGAATTAAAATGGATCATTACGGCTGCATAGGCTGATCTGCTTAATGTAAGCTACTGAATTTCATCAAATGGTACCTAATCCAGTTCATACTGTCTTTTTGAATTTGAAACATATGATGCTTAGCAGTGCATGTAGCAGAGACTAAAGACTTGCTGTAGAAGGCAATGTGCACCAAAAACATCCCTAGGGAATGCAAAGGGTCTGTCTGGTTTCTGTTCAGGAGAGCTACTGTCACATAGTTGATTAAGGCAAGGAAATTGCTCTGAAAAAAGCCCACAAACTATAAGAATGTATTACTTTTTACATGTGTTTTGGAAGGGTGCCTCAGCATTGCCTCTTTTGAGAGTTATATTTCAAGAGGTGATTGCCTGGTTGGGGGATTAGACCTCCCCTTATTGCCTGGTTTCATATTGTTGGACAACTGTTAATCAAAATGCATCCCTCCTTGGCTACCCACATGAGAATAAGGTAAGTTGAACTGTTAAAGACGAGTTCTGGTGTATGGCCAAGTATCTGCTCCAGATGAGCTGGTGACATTTCAGGGGCTATGAATGGAGAAGTAGGATCAAGGAGGGACATGCAGGTAAGGACATGTTTTTTTCTTCTCTTGCTCTTGTAGCTGATTTTCTCACTGGACAGAAGTTGTGACCTATTTCAAGGGGACTTTCTGCATAAGAAAGTTGACTTCTGGGTGTTGTCCCAGAGGCAGCTGCTCTCTGATTTTTTTTCTGATTCGTACCACTCCTTCCCATCTTCCTGGGCCATGCAAGGGGATTTTAATAAAACTTAAAATAATAATGACAACAAAAAAATTCACATAAAACCCCTAACAATAAATTTGCTCCTTGTAGAAGATAGGTACCACCTTTTCTCTCTCCAGGAATTTTTTGTCTATGCCTGGCAGTGATGGATTACTTCTGAATAAATGGGGAAGGACGGCATGAATTGTAGCTTTAAGTGTGAGGGCCTTTTTGTCTGCCTCCTACCTGTCATCTCTGGGAATATTATCTGTTACACAGTCATAATAAATATACAATAAATGATTTATTTGACATGATGAGTATTGTCCAATTGTGAGAAAAGTCTGCAAAATGCTGAGGCTTAGGAATGCTCTGGGTTGCAGCATGCCTAGACCAAAGCTTCCTGCTTTTTCCTTGATGATGATGCTTATTGTCTCTTCGCAGCAGTAGCACTAAAGATCCAGACCCTTGGGTAAAATCCCACAGAAAATGAGGGCGGGCTCAAAGGCAGGTACGGTACGTGCTCTCCAAGTCAGTGTCATAGTCACTCTTGAGTGGGAAATAAGCCTAGATTTCTGTCCATCTCTCTTGATAACACATTTGTAGGCTTATATATAGCTTGCAGCTTGAGATGTGCATGCGTATTCTTTGCTGTATTGTCCCCAGCACCTCCCTCATCTTGTGTAGGCACGCCATTACATGCAGCAGGATCTCTAACAGCAGGGGAGCTTCATGGTACTAGAAGCTCCTGTGAAATCAGAAAGATTTAAGAAAACAAACAAACAAACAAAAAAAGCTTGAAAAAAAAAACCCAAACCAACCCATCCCTATGGCTCTGGAAACCACTTGTGTCTCCTGACGGTGTTAGGACTGAGCGTTCTTGTCCCTCTGCCTTGACAGGAGCCTGTCCTCACCTCCTCGTTGTGTGATGTTTACATTTATGTATATGCTGTTTCATGGAAGCATCCCAAGTAAAACTCAACTGGAAAACATTTATTGCATATACATCCTGCAGTGATTGTAAGCTAATTCCATATGCCTCAGTGACAAAAGTTAACCCTTGGTTTTGGCTCCACCATCCTTTGCACGTGAATAATTAGGCTAGTTGATTCCCTTTCCTGCCAACCTAGATTTACGAGAGATTTTGCAAGTTCAACTACTTTTTGAGTTTTCTTTAGCATCTATTGAAGTTGGCGAGGAGCATAATTGTCTCTTCTGCCTTTACCTTGTGGACTGCTTTGAGGAGAGGGCAGGCTGAGATGACATAGCAGTCATCAGGTGAGAGATGCTCCATTCTTTCCCCTGTACTGAAGGGGGAGGAAGGCCAAAGAAATGGTATTTACAGTCCTGCTCAAGCCTCCTCTCTAAATGCATCGTTGCCTGGCAGCTGAGCCCTTGTCAAGCAAGCTGTGGGTGGGAAGGCTGCCAGGTGGACACATGGACATGGATGCCGGCCATGAGGAGCGTGAGCACCAATTGTGGATGGCAGGATGGGCGTCCCAGCTGGGTGCATCCCCGGGACTGGTTACCGCTGAGGGGCTGTGTGTCTCTACATCTGAAGGCTGGAATGACTTCAGACGGTCTGCGTGCCTCCTAATTCGGGGCATGGGAGAGCTGCCAGATTGAGGCACATGTAGCCCTGAGAGCTCAGGCTTTGGCTTAGCTGCGGAGCAGGTAGGGACTTGGCAGCAGCAACGCAAGCTTCCATGTGCTGGCTTGCCGATGTGCTTTGCCTGGAGGGGCTCGTCTCCACGGGAGGGTGGATGATGGCTTTCTCTTTGTGCCTCCTTCCACCTGCACCCTGCTGAGGCTGAGGGCTTGGGCCAGGGAAGATGTGCAGAGGAGGGGGGACCTCTACAGCAGGTCCTGGGCATGTGGGCAGGCATACAGAGCACAGGGGTTGACAGGCTGATGCCAGCACTCCTCTCTCAGGAGGAGAGGGTGAAAGCTAGGACTTCACCAGCCAGGCATAAGCAATGGGGGAAGTCCAGGGAGTCTGATTGAGGGGTACTGTGGTGGATGCATTCAGTGTATTCCAGGAGATAACCAGCACAGTTGAGGCCAGTTGTGTCAGCAGAGCTTAATGGCATTCCCAGGGCATGACCTGAGCTGTGGCTAGCAGTGCTAACTCTCGTAGTAGTTGCTGAACTGACACCAGGGAGTTGTGCATTGCTGCTGACTTGACCTGCGACTGGGCTGGATGAGGAGCTTGGGTGTCTTCTGAGACACATAGCACCAAGGGAAAGTGTTACGTGATGTGTGGACCTGCAATAGTTGTTGGCTCCCTCCAGCCCCCTCTTCAGGTCTATGAGTGCAAAAAAGTGAGCAAAAGCATTTTTCTTTGCCCGAGTTGTTGAGGAAGATGGACTCATTTTTTTTTTAGTGACCTGGGGCTAGGATTTTTTTGGTGCTGCCAGCCCCATCCCCATCCCTTCCTTCCTTTCATTCCCTGCTACACAAAATGCTTTAAATTGATGGGTACTTGCCCTTGTTTTGAAGTTACGGAGCTGTCTCTTTGATATAACCACTAGCTCTGCTGCACAGCTCAGACATAGTGAAGTTAAGAGATGTTTTCTGCCTGGTGTCAGCTTGAAGCCTCGCAGACCCCAAATCCCTCTAGAGGAGGGCACATCTGTTCAGGAATCTGATCTCATTTCTGCCTTATAGATCCTCCAACTAAATGGACCATTTGCTTTCATGAAAGTAATTGCTTTGAATGCTGTGGAAAGAAAAAGCTAAAGCCACAAACTGTATCTAACCTTGCTAGTGTTTATTCAATAAATTAATAAAATAAACACTAATAGGGTAGCATTCAAGTTCACAAAAGTGTACTAATCTATTTTTAAGCTGTTGTGGCTATTGCTAGCAGAGCACACCACACAGCAGCCACTCTCTGTAATGTAGAAAATCTGGCTACGGGTGCAGATAGTGGTTATAGTGCACCCATGAGCATTGTGGAGCCGGGGCATAACAGCTCCATAGAAACACGTCTGTTCCCTGCCATGCTGATGAGGAGCTGCAGTGGTTCCTCTGCCTGCTGCTGCCAGTGCTGAATTTGTCCTCCTGGTCCTAGTTACCTGAACGACAGGAGATCCTGTAAAATATGATGCTAATACCAGGGGGCTTTTGACCTTGGCACCTTTTTCCTGAAGCTGCTCTGACCTTCCTCCTACCCGGCTGTTGTGCAGGCAGGGAACGCACTCCCAGCACGGAAAGCAGTGAGACTGTGTCCCTGACTATGAGGAAACTGGTATGGGGGTACTGGTGGATGAGAAGCTCAACATGAGCCAGCAATGCGTGCTTGCAGCCCACAAGGCCAATTACCGTATCCTGGGCTGCATCAAGAGAAGTGTGGCCAGCAGGTCAAGGGAGGGGATTCTCCCCCTCTACTCCTCTCTCGTAAGGCCCCACCTGGAGAACTGTGTCCAGTTCTGGGGCCCCCACATAAGAAGCAGCTAGAACAAGTCCAGAGAAGGGCCACCAGGATGATCCGAGGGCTGGAGCACCTCTCCTATGAGGACAGGCTGAGAGTTGGGGCTGTTCAGCCTGGAAAAGAGAAGGCTCTGGAGAGACCTTATAGTGGCCTTCCAGTACCTGAAGGGGCTACAGGAAGGCTGGGAAGGGACTTTTGACAAGGGCAGGCAGTGATAGAACAAGGGAAATGGATTTAAACTGGAAGAGGATGGGTTTAAATTAGATATTAGGAAGAGATTCTTCACTGTGAGGGTGGTCAGACACTGGAACAGGTTGCCCAGAGAAGTTGTGGATGCCCCCTCCCTGGAAGTGTTTAAGGCCAGGCTGGATGAAGCTTTGAGCAACCTGGTCTAGTGGAAGGTGTCCCTGCTGATGGCAGGGGGGTTGGAACTAGATGATCTTTAAGGTCCCTTCCAACCCAAACCGTTCTATGATTCTACATGGATTCTGTGAAACCTGGGTCACTCAAACTCTGTCCTAGGCTTTGTGTTGCTATGACTTGTGTGCTCTTTCTGCAAATAAGAAAGGCATAATTATGTTCTTGCTACAAAGCTTCTTCCCTTCCCTGCTACATCACCCTGCTCCTCTCTGCCGCGTCCTGCTCCCTGCCCACCATAAAACAGAAATACTCCTGAAAGGAGCAGTGAGTCCATCTTTCCCCGTGCACAGACTCCTTCACCTTCCCTCTCCTGCCACCACATACACCTGTTTCCTGGCCTTGTGTGTGGCAGGGAAAATAGAGCTTATTTCTGCGGGTACCACAGCAGCTGCAGTGACGTGGCTGGCTGAGGCTGTGTCCTCTATAGCTGGCAGTATCCTTCCCTTGTAGGACTTGATTCCCTTCACCTTCTGACTTTGGTATGAGGTTGGGGAGGTGCTTTTTTATGTGCTTCAATAATAATATATATTTGTTATGGTTTAACCCAGCATGCAGCTCAACACCACACAGACCTTCGCTCACTGCTCCCCCTCAGTGGGATGGGGGAGAGAATCGGAAAAAAGGTAAAACTTGTGG
>NW_010299226.1:2159-9039 GCF_000700745.2 Antrostomus carolinensis | reverse complement strand
GTTAAGCTTGTACATCGTGCAATTATATGATGGGTTAAGCCTTAAGTCATATTTAGACATCGCTCTTCTTGTTATTCTACTTACTATCTTAGTTCTGCATTCTTCTATCCTTATATGGTCATGGTATTTTGCTGACCCTTTCTTATTTAGCTCAAGTAGTTTTGCTAAGGCTCGAGCTCTTTCAGAATAGCTAAGGCCCCAACAGCTTCTCATAATAATTTTTGAAGTATCATGCATTGTCTTACTGACAAAAACTAAAAAAAAAAGAAAAAAGAATATGAGCAGCACACAAATCCATGTTTTCAGGTCCATTTGAGATTAAGGCTTTGCTCAAAAAATACTAGTGCCTAACAGTAAAATATTCAGATGCCTTTTTGATCCAGTATATCACTTAGACACTCATCAGCTGACTGTGTATCAGTTATCTACCTCTTATTGGTCATTACACTGAAGAGTGACTGACTTTATGGGTCTGACCCTAGGAAGGTGAATTTTGGAGGCAGATAGTTTAATAAATACTTCTGAAAGAAGGTAAATTTAGAGTCTTTTATGAGGTTCAGCTGGGCAGATGCACATTTAATGAACCTTAGCATAGTTAGTTGCCACAAGGTTGCTTTGAATGGTAATTATCATGTAAATACACCATGACCAGGCTATGTTCCTAAACAGAACTTGGGTCCTACTTTTCACATCAATGAAATACAAAGCAGACTAGTGTGACTAGTACTGAATATTAGCCTGATATTCCCATCAATCCAAACTCTCCCAGAAAACTCATGGTTTTGATGACTAATAGTGAAGCAAGATATATTAAATGTTAGTGTGGTGTGAGTTTGGGGCAAAAAATCCATATGGACATTTATTAAGCAAAAATGAAAAACTGACAGTGAAAAAAAAAAATTGGCTAGAGATTAGCAGTTTTTACCACCAGAAGAATGAGATGCCGGAAAACTCCTTCTGATGTTAGCATGAAACATATACAGCTACAAGACAGAGCAGGATCAATTCTCATCAGTTTGGATGAGCTATTGCCTGATGTAGCAGACTCCATGTCCAAGAAGCTTCCTCCCAGTGGTTACAGGTACCCAATCTGAGACATTTTGTAATTTCTCACATGTGCAGAATTCTTGTTCAGCAGAAATTAATGAGATGTAAGGTAATAATGGATCTGCATCTCCTAAAATTCAGTTCTTAGGACAAGGCAAACGTATCACCTTGGAAGCCTTCCTTTTGTTCACCAGCTTTTATAATTATGACAATCACAAGAGATGCTTTTCATCAGTTGTCCTCCAAATCACCATCCGGAGGGACCTGGACAAGCTTGACAAGTGGGCCTGTGTGAAACTCATGAGGTTCAACAAGGCCCAGTGCAAGGTCCTGCACCTGGGTTGGGGCAATCCCCGCTATCAGTACAGGCTTGGGGATGAAGGCATTGAGAGCAGCCCTGTGGAGAAGGATGTGGGGGGACTGGAAAAGCTGGACATGAACCAACAATGTGCACTCGCAGCCCAGAAGGCCAACAGTGTCCTGGGCTGTGTCAGAAGAAGCGTGGCCAGCAGGTCAAAGGAGGTGACTCTACCCCTGTACTCCATTCTGGTGAGACCCCACCTGTAGAACTGTGTCTAGCTCAGGAGTCCTCAGCACAGGAAAGACATGGAACTGTTGGAGAAAGTCTAGAGGAGGCCACAAAAATGATCAGAGGGCTGGAACAGCTATCCTACGAAGAAAGGCTGAGAGAGTTGGGACTGTTCAGACTGGAGAAGAGAAGGTTCTGAGGACACCTTATCTCAGCCTTTCAATACTTGAAGGGGGCCTATAAAAAAGATGGAGACAAAGTTTTCAGCAGGGTCTGTAGTGGTAGGACATGGGGTAGTGGTTTTAAACTAAAAGAGGGGATATTTGGAGTAGAAATAAGGAAGAAATTTTTACAATGAGGGTGGTGAGACACTGGCCCAGGTTGCTCAGAGAGGTGGTAGATGCCCCATCCCTGGAAACATTCAAGGTCGGGTTGGACGGGGCTGTGAACAACCTGATCTGGTTGAAGATGTCCCTGTTCACTGCAGGGGGGTTGGACTAGATGACCCTTAAATGTCCCACCCAACCCAATACATTTTATGTTTCTGTGCTTCTACGATTTTACTGTAAACTTCAAAGGTAAGACACTGTGATCATTAAACAGTGTTGGCATAGAGCTCGTGTTTTGATTGCAAAGATCACAGAAATTAATCCTACTTTTTAAAATTTCATAAGAGTACTAAGTCAATTACTTTCAGTCTGAGATGTTCCTTAGCAGGACTCTTGTATAAACCTGTAGCTATAAGTAGGTGGGGATAAGAAAATAAAATCAGACTTTATGAAATGGTTAAAATTCAGCCATTGGTCCATTTCTTGAAACTAAAACTTCATGAATGATTGAAGCTAATTAAATCAGCCATTTTACTTAATGAAAAAATCCAAACATCCCATTGTATTCTTGGTTTATATTAGTCTATGCTGAGCTCTCTATACCACAGCTCAACTGCCTCTACCATTTAAATTTTGCTTCTGAATTACTAAATGACACTGCCTTCTTACTGGTCTTACTGCTGTTGGAAGATTTGTCTGTATTGAAGAGCTATAGCACAGGGGTATATATTTTCAGACTGAGAGAGCAGATAAATTGAGATAGGTAGGTCCCTCAAATAATGAACATGATTTATCTTGCATAACTCAATTCATTACATAGATGGTTTTGTCTCCTCCAGCAGTTTTTGTGCCCAGGGAAGCTATGTGTATGTATCTATGCTACCACAGGATTAAGCATAACAAAATCTATCTAAGTTGAGGTGTGTCCATGCAGAGGAACACCTCTGCACCTCTCCTCAGCAGCACTCATGGTGCATTCTTCATCCATCTCAATTCGGTCTCCTGTGTACCACTTGATTACTTAAACATGAGTCTAACATAGCTGTAGCTAACCAGATGAGGGTTTGGTGTTTGGGTTTTGTTTTTTTTTTAAAGTTTTACAGTGGGAAATTGGTATGGAATCAATGGAGTCAAACTGTTTTCAAAGCCATTCCCATTACTGCTTTAGGAGGATATACTGGAGTGCTGTCTAGAAGAAATGAAGCCATCTGTTAAATTTCCAAGCTGTATCCAAACTGTCCAAGCATACCACAGACCACCAGAAGAGTGAAATGATTCTAACTTACTTTAAAGTTTCGACAGCTTAAGAATTGTCTTGCATATCGCATATAACTGTTTCCTAGGGCAAGAAGGAACTTGGTCAAGTTCCTCCAAATTTGACTTTGGTCAAGTCAGTTTTCTTAAAACATCATTGCATACCAGTTGGGTTAGCCAGTCTGTTATAAAGTAATGAATTTCCATGGATACTAACAAGCTGATTTTTTCAATAATTTTACAGCTCTTACCTATTAAAATACCTTGAATACCATGAATATAACTGAGTTTTATTTACCAGAATATAATTATAACAATAGACTCTGTTGAGACATGTGCATAAGTCATAATCTACTAGTCTAAGTCAGCTACCTGAGACTTTTTGTTAATTATTCATCAGTTCTTCCTGCTGTTTCCAAAATAATCCATTGCGAAGGAACTGTATTTTTTATTTTCCCACTTCACATGCGATATGTGTGCATGTTATTATACAACAAAAGGAAGACCTTTAGAATGCAAAAGATAAATGTTGGATTCATATAAAAAAAATTAGATGACACTTCAAATACTATATGTCATAAATACCTTCTTGAAGATATCTCTTCAGTTTCACAGATGTCATTTTGTTTAAAAATAAAAAGCGTTAAAAGCAAAGAGAAAAGTACATTTGGTAGGTAAATGAACCTTATTCCTTTGTTTCTCTAAAATATTTGTATTAAAATGTAAATTCTCTTTTATTATCTGCAAAAACAGCAGTAAGTCTTCATATTGAAACAGCCTTTTAGTCAGTCAGTCTCTGTGTACTTTATGTTTTTTTCAAGTACACAGTGAGATAAGTGTAGCTAAATCACGGCTATATTTAGTCTTTTAAAAAGTACAACGCCATGTACTGGAGACATTCACATACAACAAAACATTTTAACATATCAAAATAAAAGTATGCGTTACAAGTATGTATGTATCATGTATAGGTCCCAGTTTATGCCAATGTCTAAATTTTTGGTAAATTTTTATGCAGAGCTTGACTCTTTTGCAATGTAAGGTGATATAGTTTCACTGGTTTCAGTGAAGTCACACCGAGTTGTACCAAGTAAAAAAAGTAGTCAAACTAAATTTACCAAGAATTATTAAATACTTAGATAACTCTTGCATCATACAACTTCCACTACTTTAGCCAGGAGATAAACAGGTTGAAAAAATTTGGCCCTCCAGCATCAAAGAACACCAGCCTCATTTCTTGTTAAAAAATGGTAATATGTGAATAAACAAAGTTAAAAGTGACAAGGAAATCCCCACAAATGCTTCAACACTCGGGTAGTTTACTTATTTTGTATGGGCACAGTGTCTTCCAAAATAAAAACGCAAAAATTCAAAGCATCCAGCTAAGTCCTTACCAAATCACTAGGAACACTAGAGGCAAAAAGGATTAGGAAATAACAAAGATGTTGTATGGGTGAAAATGGAGCAGAGAAAGTTGTTTTTCCATCACAGAACAATTAAATCCCAAAACAAATGTAAAAGCTATGGTTGTTACAGACATGCATGTCAGCATTATTTCTCATTAAAACTGACAAACTCTCTGTTTTCCGTTGCTTGTAACACAACAGTCCTGTCACAAGTGGAACCTTTACATGCACGGCCACTGCCTTTGGCTCAGGTTTTTGAAAACAAGAGTCAAAACAGGACTGCCATCAATAAGAAAGGGCAATAAAAATGTATTTTTAAGCCCTTGTGGAAAACCCATGGCAACCATTTATTTGAAGGACTACAGTTCTCTGAACGTGTTTGTATAGGAGAGAGAGGAAGGGGCACATGGAGTGCCACCCACAAGCTCTTTGGATGAAGACCAGTGGTGGGCAGAACAACAACAGTACCACCCTGATTGACCAGGGTATGAAGCATGGTGAGCAGATGAACCAAGGTCTGACCACTGCTCCCTCAGTACAACAAGACGTGCCAACACTCTCTTCTTGAATGCTAGACCAACCTTCCCAGAGGGCTCACATTTTAAGATGGACAAATTTTTTTCACACAGACACACAACAGTTAAAAATAATCTTTGGTGTTGGGGGGATGACAAATCTATCCTTCTCTGATTGCTTCCAGCTGCTTGAGAACAGAGTGTGGAAAAGTGTTGGAAATTATGGGAAATGGACATTTTTGTATGTGCTCAATGGAATCTGGTGGCCTCCAAGACCTTTAGGAGAAGCTGTTTTATCTCAACACTGACAAAGGGAGGCAGGAGAGATCCAGGGATGAACATGAGAAGAAATATGTACTCTGGTCAGAGAAGAAAGAGCAATAGAAACTGAGACACTGATAAACATATCTAGCTCATCCTGTTTGGGAATAAACCCCGAGAGCACTCAGAAAGATTTCTGTATTTCTTTGTCCATAGTACAGACAGTTATATTGACTTTTGTTCAAAGAGAAATGCTGGAAACCTTGACTTTGAACACAAGACTGTTAAAATCCCTTGGGCTCCAAGTAATCTCTATGTTTCCCCACTGTGGGGGAACAACCTAAAACTGCAGCAGAGGAAGATTTCCTTCAACTTCAGCTTCACCAGAAGTCTTGCCAGAGGATTTGCAGGGACAAAAGCAAGAACAGGAAAGTGTAATGATGTACATGTCCCAGAAGCAGCAGAGCAGCATCATGATGGAGAAAAGACAGAAGTTGAGACGGACTATCAACAGAAAGTAGATAAGAAAGGACAAAGCTGAAAGTTACCATAAATGGAGAGGAAAAAACCAGCAAAATTACTTCCTTCTTTTCTCACATTTCCCTGAGGTAATCTATGGGCAATAACAAGACCTTGTTTAATTTCTTTTAGGTCTTTTGCTATCTTGACATATATATTTAAAGTTAGTTTATTCTTTCTTTAGTATATATGTGTTTTCAGCATAGCTGCAGACCTCAGCAGCCCTCTCCTACATCTGCAATGCATAAAATGATGGGGTCTTTTCCCTACTTCAGTCAAGACTAAAATTTGGCCTAGTAGCAGTCAAGAAAAATATACAGTTGAATAAGTAGTTTGACATATAAAACCAGGTTTATTTGTGAGCTTAACTGGATTAACAGTTCAGAGTTGCACCTCATACAACACTGTAAGCATGTGCTTGTCAGGAAAACCTCATAATTCTTGGGTATTAAATATATCTGCCAATGATGGGAGACTGAGTTGAAACCCAATAAGATTTTAGGGCCTGGTTATTTAAGATATTTATTCAGTCTTCATGTTTTTATATGTATCATGTGTTGATATGATTTTGTATACTGAAATGATTTTGTATACTACAAATGACTGTAATGGAATAGTGCGCTCTTCCTTTATGGTCTTGTCATCCCCATGGTGCTCCTCCCTCACCTATGCTCTCTGTCTCTTGCATGAGTGTCCTGGTGTGTAGCTGGGCCAGAGCTGGTTTCTTTCCAGCAGCCAGAGCAGCGCTGGGGTTTGGGTTCAGCTGGGATTTGTCAGGAGAGAAACACTGAGAACATCCCCATGTTGCATTTGTGTCCCTGGGACAAAGTGAAGGACTTTGTGTTTGTCCGTCTGCAAGCGCAAGATCTCAGGGGTGAGGAATATTGACATGGATCAGCTCCATGGGCATTGGGCTCTGCCAAGGGGCTGTTCCATCTCCTGTCCCCCATGGGCAGGAGATCCATGAGGGGCTCTTCCTCTCTTGCTCTCTCTGGCTTTCGCTCGGGCTCTGGCTCTCCC
>NW_010299226.1:0-1976 GCF_000700745.2 Antrostomus carolinensis | reverse complement strand
CCCCCCTATCCCCTGGGTTGGGAACGGTGAGTGAGCGGCTCTGTTTGGCTGCCAACCCAGTGCTGGCCCAGTGCAACCACCACACTGAGCATCAGTGCACACTGTTGCTGAATAGGCCAATGCCTGCAGTACCTCCTCACGTCAAACACAGCCAGGATTTATGGCCAGCAGACTGTAAGGTTGGTTATCTTATGCATTTTTCTGATGCCTCACAATGGCTCCTCCAGAAAAAAATGTTCTCTGCTGCAAGAAAACACAGGCATTGGAACGAGTTGCCCAGGGCAGTGGTGGAGTCCCCATCCCTGGAGGGATTGAAGAGTCGTGTAGACATAGTGCTGAGGGACATGGGTTAGTCAGGGCCATGTCAGTGTTGGGTTAATGATTGGACTCGATGTTCTTAAAGGGCTTTTCCAATCCAGGCAATTCTGGGATTCTGTGATTCTGTGAAAACCCTTCCTGTGGGATAGCCTGATATTTGGAAATCTCTCATTTGCTGTCTTCATAGAAAAATGGATCTCTACCTTAAGAGGGGAAGAAAAGAACTTGTATGTCCACACATTTTTCTTTTCCTTATTTTTACTGAGTTGTGTAATAATTAGTTCTATATAAAAAACTTCATTCTCTTAAGCATCCAAAACGATATTCAGCTGATAAAACACCGGAAAAAAAAAAAAAAAAAACTAGAAGGAAACCATCAATTCCATCTTTAAAACCCCGGCCATTTCCTCGCAGCGGGTGGGCAGTGACCCGGGACCACCCATTCCTGGTGGCACAGCGGCCCCGGGTGGCTGCGCGGCCACAAGGCACCGGAGCCCGGAGACTTCGGGACCCGGGACAGCTGCCGAACCCGGCTCTAACTGAGCGTTCCGTGACCGCACCGAGCCTGGAAAAACAGGTTGGAATCGCTCTGTGGTTTATCCCGAGAAGAATATACTAACTCAGTACCAAACTTCAGCTGTATTTAAAAAAAAAAGAATTACTGGAAAAATAAAGATAATAAATAAATTAAATTGTCATATTATTAGTATATCATTATTATTATTATTGTTGTTGTTGTTATTATTAATAATAATAATATTGTTGTTGTTGGTTGGTTGGTTGTTTATTTTAGGACCACAAAAATTATCAAAGGGCTGGAACAGCTCTCCTATAGAGAAAGGCTGAGACAGTTGGGTTGTTCAGCCTGGAGAAGAAAAGGTTCTGGGGAGACCTTATATCAGCCCTTCAATACTTGAAGGGGGCCTATAAGAATGATGGGAACAAACTTTTTAATAGGGCCTGTAGTGATAAGACAAGGGGAAATGGTTTTAAACTAAAAGAGTGGAGATTTAGACTATATATAAGGAAGAAATTTTTTACAATTAGAGTGGTGAGACACAGGCACAGGTTGCCCAGAGAGGTGGTAGATGCCCCATCCCTGGAAACATTCCAGAGGCTCTGAGCAACCTGATCTGGTTGAAGATGTCCCTGCTCTCTGCAGGGGGGTTGGACTAGATGACCTTGAAAGGTCCCTTCCAACCCAAACCATTCTATTTTTCTATTATTATTTTATTCTATTTTTATTTTTACTATCATCATCATTGCAAAAGCCTGGATTTAGGAAGAAATTCTTCACTGTGAGGGTGGTCAGACACTGGCCCAGGTTGCCCAGAGAAGCTGTGGCTGCTCCTCCCTGGGAGTGTTCAAGACCAGGTTGGATGAGGCTTTGAGCAACCCGGTCTAGTAGAAGGTGTCCCTGCTCATCTATCCCTGACAGATCACAACTCTGCCCTGTTCAGTAACACTTCGACAAAAAAAATAAATTTAAAAAAACCCCTCAGAGTATGAAACAAATTGAGCATAAACGGAACTTTTCTACAATATACTCTTCCAGCAATTAGCAGCTCGTTAACTTCCTTATCTTGTGTTCTGTGGAGCAAGTGGGATTTATTTACACATTTTCTAATCACTTCAAGAACCAAAGCAGAATTTTACAT
>NW_010299225.1:0-11089 GCF_000700745.2 Antrostomus carolinensis | reverse complement strand
TGTGTGTGTGTATGTGTGTATATATATATTATATATAATGTATATATATTCCAGGACCAAGTGTGGTTCACGGATCTTTTAACTGGTGGAATCATTAGCAACCATATATGAAAGACCTGAAGAACTTCTGGGGAAAGAATGAAAGCAACTTGTGTCAAGAGTCACAAGAGACCACTGTGTATCTCCAGAGTACATAAATTTTTGCAGCACCAACTCTCAATGTGAATTTTTACTCCCCATTTTTGGTGCTGAAGATGTCTCAGAAGTTGCTACCTCATCACTCTACACCAGTTCCTCCTGCTGTCATGCAGCCAACATTCTTCCAGAATCCCGAAGCAATCAGATAGGAGCCTCAATTAAAAAAGCTTATTGTTTTTGTTAACTGTATGCCATTTCACAGAATCACAGAATGTCAGGGATTGGAAGGGACCTCGAAAGATCATCTAGTCCAATCCCCCTGCCAGAGCAGGAACCTAAATGAGATCACACAGGAAGGTGTCCAGGCAGGTTTTGAATGTCTCCAGAGTCGGAGACTCCACAACTTCCCTGGGCAGCCTGTTCCAGGGCTCTGTCACCCTCACCATAAAGAAGTTCCTTCTGAATTTTAATGGAACCTCCTGTGTTCCGTCTTACACCCACTGCCCCTTGTCTTATCATTGGTTGTCACCAAGAAGAGTCTAGCTCCATCCTCATGACAGCTAATAATACAAGCCATTGAAGAGATGAGACAAAACGTATTCTGCGGCAAACACAACATTTAGGATGAGACTACACCAGTGATACATTACCAGACAGTCTAATATTAATCTACTCAAATGTATGTCAGATATTTATCATGCCTTGTACCATATATAAGGTAAGAACAGCAAACAGCAGAAAGCGTTATTGTGCCCATATCTTGAATATTGTGCCATTCGCTACCTTAAAAAAGACAACAGTAGAAATACAGAAGGGTATGAAGAACAAAAACACTGTTGATTGGAGATACAGAATGGATGGATACAGGGAGCAATTAAATAGATTAAGTTTTTGTAGCTTGCAAAATATAAGATTGGAGTAACGCGGAAGAGAAGATAAAGGCAGGAATAGAGAATAACTGTTCATCTTTTCTCCTGACATAAGGCCTAGGTTGAACCAAAATCAATTATTAGGCAACAGGTTTAAAAGAAATAAAATAATACCTTAACTCATTGTGATAGTATGGCTTTGTATGTCGACAGTTTATTGGAAAATCCCTTAGGCACATTCAGGAAGGAAGGTCCAACCAAGCCTGTTAAGCACCAGGATGCAGACACAACTTCCAGCAGAGAAGGCTCTGCATACAAATTGCAGGAAACTGGCCGCGTACTTCGTATTTATCCTGTTTTTGCACTCCTGCCCTAAGCACTTGCTGGTGACATGATACTCAGTCCTGCAGTCTGATGCTGCACAGTGTCTGCATTGCAGCTGGCCTGTGAGCAGAAGGGCCTCTCCCTGGCTGCAAGTGATGGGACAAGTACCACTGCTGCCTGCAAGCAGCCAAAAACAAGTGCAGGATATGCCTCATCTCTCTCAGATCCACTCAGTGAACTTACAAATGCTTCACAGACTTGGAGAAGAGCCCCACATTTTGCTGCCTACTATTAGAAATGGATGGAACAGGTGAGGGTGGGACTGGGGCCTCATTTGGAAGGGAAGAACAGTGTGAGAGAACTTTTATAAAGCATTTAAACAAGCACTATTCTGAAGGGTTAGCACCAAAAATATACAAGATTGTGATAAAACTTCTGGCAACACAAGGTTTCATGTAAGAAACATCTAAATTGTTTGATGATGAGCCACAGTGAATAATATACATGTAGGAACTGGGGAAATGGTAGAAAAGGAAGAGGGAAGATGAAAAGCATGCATCTGTTCTTTTAAAGTAATTTTAAACCAGTACTATGGTTTAAGTTGGAAAAGTGAATATTAGCTAGATACGGTGGGGAATATTGTTCTTTAGTAATATAATTAGGGATTGCAAAGGAACACATCTGAGTTTTAGAAATTAAGTTTCTTTTTTGGTAAAATAAAACCAAGGCTTTTAAAATTCTGAGAGGCACAAGCGTGTACTCACAATGGAGGGAATAATGCTGCCAAGAGTGCAGAATATATCGTAATTAAAGGTATCATCTGGGACATGGGAACATTTCAGCATTCTAAAACAGATACATTTCCACATCCCAGTGTAATGATTGACATGCTAATGCTTCCCTCTCTTTGTCCTAAGAAAAATCCCAATGAAACTCATCAAAATCAGTCCATATATTCTTGTAAAATATTTTTGTTTGCAAGTGACATGGCAATAACTAATTAGCAACTGGCAATTAGAAATTTGAAACTATTACAGCTCAGCTGAAGGAAAAGAAACAGTACATCACAAAAGACAAATGATTTTCCAGCAATTGTACGAGTCGTTCATAATAAATCTAATAATACTGGGAAAACAACCTGTGCTTTTTACTGCAGTGTCTTCCCTGACAAGGATCACTTAAAGAATTACAGAATTCCAAAAGTGGCTTTGTTTTAAAATGTAACTGACAAGGTAACCCTCCAAAAAAATCCCACCAAAACCAAAAAAGATAACATTTTCCTTCTGATAATTAAACCAAAGTCAAAATTAATGAAAGGGTGATAGGAAAAACTAAACTTCTTTCACAAGTCAAATACACACATGTAACTAGAAGCAAATCTAGAATATGGTAGACATCACCAAAGTAGCACTATTTCCCATTATTTTTCCTGAAGCTGTATTGATAACTTGAAGTTCTCTAAATCAAGACTTAAATCATACAGAAGTTAAATAATTTAAATAGCCATCTCCCCACCCCCAGCTTATTAATCATACCTTAATTTGTGCAAAAGGTCTGTCAAAGTTTCCAACATAAAGAAGACCAACATTCTGGGTGAGTAGCCTAAAAAAAAAGAAAAAAGTCTTTTAAGATATCACTTTACATCCATAAGTTTTTTTGCATCTCCAATAGTGGTTACTGAAGCCTAGCAGGGTGACAAGCTTCATTACGATCACAAGAGCTACCTTTGCAAAGCTGATTACACAACTCCATTTGAACTACTACAAAAAAGGAAAGACATGTACTAAAGATAGATGCACACTGGTAATTTGTGTTTATGGTGGTCACACGCTTCTTTGTGATGGATGTCACAGTAACATGGAAGAATGGCAGGTATGTGCCTTTTCTATTTATTAGAGACCATAAGAAACAAAGAGACGGGAAGAGAAAAGACTAGTAAAGACACATTCAGGGCAGCAGGCCTAAGAGTTAAAACAGATTAGGGCAAATAAAAGCATGCATAGTAACACAAAAATGACATCACTACAAGTAGAGAAATAATAGAGATTCTCTGCAATATTGTCTAATGGCTTCCTAAAAAAAAAGAGTCTCAGATGCAGTTTGCGCCTGCTGTTCTCTTCAACTCTTCATGAAGTTGTTGTGTATACCACTAAGATCCAGAGGGACAATGGGATGAGTTGATTCAAATGACTGTTGGTAATCTCTGGAAACGTTAGTCTGATTTCAGCAGATACTGTACAAGTAAATGTTATTACTACACAAACTCCAAATCCCAGAGGAGCAGTAGGGTGCCGGTGCTATCAACAAGCAGACAAGAATGTCATTGGCCAGTGAAAAGGCTAGGAGAGCACTGTGCTGCTCCAACTGGAAAACCATAATGTTCCTCTTTGCTAAGCAAAGGTACAGGGTTCATCTCCTCCACTTCAGAATCTCCAGAAGTATTGCACTCGAGTACAGACACGCCACAGGGAGAACTCCTCGATGACAGACCACTGAAAGAGTTTCTGTTTTGACTAAAGGGGATGTTCAAAACCCATAATACTCTTCAGTAGCTCCAAGTTTGTTATTTTGTATTTTCCTTCCATTTTATATCCCATTCCCGCTAGCAGTAAGACCTCACATATGGTTTAATTTCCCCCCTAACTAGAAATAACCAAAAACCAAGTAGGAATGCAAGCATTATCCTGCTCAAGTCTGACACTGCAATGTCTCTTTCTTGATATACTTTTCATTCATAGTATAATATGAAATTTTCTATTTAATATCTCACCATCTCCTGGCCTATTTTCATAAACAAAAGAAAACAGAAGTATAGACAGCAGTAAAACATTGTTCTGACCATCAGTTCACACGATGTACACATCTTAGTATGATTTTGATTTTTCCTGGTTCTGACAACAACATGATATATATGACCTTAAACTGCTTCACCAACAGTGGGAATCGGTGGAACTTGGCAAAATAGCAAAGTTGAAACATTCACCTACATAGAACAAAAGTAAGAAGTGGTATTGAACTATATATCATCTTTTAAAGTCCTTTTGTAATTAGGTACTGCATACAAAAATTTCCTGGGCATTGACAGAAATGCCCAAAGGAAGGAAAGACCAGCAAGGATCCTAGCAGATCAGTCACAGTACAGACAGGCAAGTGGCTTCCTCCCATCACCCATCAGTGTGCCTGACTCCATCGGGAAGATGGGTATGGTTTTGCAATGGTTCCGCAGTACTGACATCCAGAAGTCAGGATGAGCACGTCAAACCCATTTTCAGTCACAATAAGTCAAATTCATTCAGAAAGCAGGCCTTCAGAGCTGAGAATGCCAGCATATTGATCAAATCTTCTCCTAGGACTGTAAAGCAAACTCAGAAAATATGTAAGAGTTTTCTAAATGAAAAGAAACATATGGGAAGTAATTAGTAGAAAAGATTAAAAGAGAATCTGTAAAAAGGATTCAGGATATGTCACCATATTTGAGAGAGGGGCACCTTAAAGTAAAAGAAGTATTCTTAAAAAGAGCTGCACATAATTTTTGTAAGGCAGAAAAAAAAAAATATCTACCAGTTGTATTTCTAGAAAGAGACCTAAAAAAAAAGAGAAGACATACAGTATGATTATTCCCACGTGGTTCTTCTTCTTCACATTGTTTTCTTTAGCAGATAGTAATGTAGGACCATTAAAAAGCTGAGTCTTTAGGATGGCTTTAGTTAGAAGTAATGAACACCTAGGGAACCTTACAATCAATCTTTCCAAAAGACCACACAGCAGTTCACACTGTTTAACTTGCCATCACTGATGTGCACTCAAACCTGCAAACATACTGCAAGAACTGCCTTCCTTAATAAGACTGATACTGACAGAGAAGTACAAGCTTATTACTATTTATTCTCCTTTCACTGCCTTGGCTAAAAAGTAATTTACTTATAATTTTTTATTTGTATTCAGAAGTCACTTCAAAAAGGCAACGTTAATTCAATGTAATGTTAGGAAAAATTTTAGAGAATTGAAATTTATTTTTAAATCTCCCTTGCCTAAATAAATGGTCACATTCCTGGTTTCTTTAGCTTTCAAGATTTGTCTTGGTTTCTGTAGTTCAACATTATGTGACCAACATGCAAAGCCAGTCAGTTTTCCATATAGGCACTCAATGAGGTTGAAATGAGCATCCCAACATGATCGTAATTAATTATTCTGAAATACTTGTTTTTTCTACCCCTAAACGGTCTGAGCAATTTTAAAAAAAATCCAAATTTAATGACCAGCATAAGGTCTTTGACTTCAGGGTCTTTCTTGAGCTCTCTTCTCCTGCAGAGAAGGACTTGGGGGTACTGGTGGATTAAAAACTGGACATGAGCCGGCAATGTGAGCTCACAGCCCAGAAGGCCAATAACCATATCCTGGGCTGCATCAAGAGCAGCATCGCCAGCAGGTCAAGGGAGGTGATTCTGCCCCTCTACTCCGCCCTGGTGAGACCCCACCTGGAGTACTGTATCCAGCTCTGGAGTCCTCCGTGCAAGAAAGACGTGGACCTATTGTAGCAGGCCCAGAGGAGGGCCACAAAAATGACGAGAGGGATGGAACGCCTCTCCTGTGAAGAAAGGCTGAGAGAGTTGGGGCTGTTCAGCCCAGAGAAGAGAAGGCTCCAGAGAGAGACCTCGTTATAGCCTTTCAATACCTAAAAGGGGCCTACGGGAGAGATAGGGAGAGACTCTTTATCAGGGAGACTCTTTATCAGAGAGATGGGGAGAGAAACTTTATCCTGTGAGGGTGGTCAGACACTGGAACAGGTTGCCCAAGGAAGTTGTGGATGCCCCCTCCCTGGAAGTGTTCAAGGCCAGGTTGGGTGAGGCTTTGAGCAACCTGTTCTAGAGAAAAGTGTCCCTGCTGATGGCAGGGGATTTGAAACTAGATGTCTCCCAACCAAAACCATTCTGTGCTTCTATGATATCAGCATAATCTCCATGTTTCACACAGACTGAGCTCACACAGCAGAGTCTGGAGAGATAAGCAGACTGTGGAAAGGGTCACTGCTGAGGCTCTGGATAGGCCAAGCTGCTGCAAGAATGCTACTGTTCCCTCAGTAGTCACCAGTGGCAGTATCAAAAAAGTGACGTGCCATCAAAGAGAGAGGTGAGATAGAGGAGTACATGCCAATCTCCATCTCACCCACTGGAACTCAGCACGACTGATCTCTAGATTACCATTAAGATGTACTCCTCACCTATCAGAAAGTTCAAATTATACATAGTCGTTGTTATAGTTCTGCTTTACCACAACACCAGGCTGCATTTTTTAAGTACCTAAAATCAACTTTATAAACTTCAACATGTCTAAACTGATACAGATATTTCCTCCTAATACTCTCAAGTAGTTACCCTTTGCCTGTGAAGACTTTCCAATGGTAGGTAGGTTTGGTTGTAAGCACTTATATGTTTCCTTATTCCAATGTCCTGTTTTAATATGTCAGTCTTCTATTTCTTACCTAATTTCACACTTGCACAGTTCTATTCTCAAAACACCGCCAGCGGTACTCAACACCTAACCCTGTGAACAGCTGGACATCACCTGTAATTGGCCAAAATCAATACCAGCCTATGAAACAGTGGTGATAGTTTCACAGCACAATTATCATCTTTGAATTTCACATTCAAATAATTACCTTACAATTATGAGAAACAATTGTCAAAAAAGCAAATGCCTACTGGTACTTCAGTATATATATTTACTTTTACTGGAAAATATGTAGTAATATACAAAATTGCCTCAACTGACCATATTAGAAGGAAAGAAACATAACTCCAAGAAGCAGTGGTTCTTAGAGATGTGCTGTCCATATATAACATTATACTCTCCCTACTCCTGTCCCCTATACTCAAGTGAGCAGATTTTTATCCCAATATGCCTACTCAGGCTGTAACGTTATGTTCCACGCAAACAGCATAAAAACCCAAAAAGTAACAGGATGAACCATTTCTGACTTTTGCCAATACAATGTCAAGGTCTGAAAGGCCTTCCCAGTACCAAGAAAACGCTGCCATATAGTTACCACCAAATGCCCTATTTTCCACCTTCAGAATCTTAGATTTGCCCTTTTCTGGGATGTAAAACGTACCCAATGTTTTCAAAACCAGAGCTCCAGGAGCCAGGCACTGCTGCTTGTGGGGGAAGCTTACTGTAGGAGTGGGCATGGTCAGGCACAGCAATCCAAAAAATGTGGTGGTAACAGTGACGTGAGGGGGATAAATGCAAATAAACACAGGACAGGATTAAGGGCGTGGGTGAAAGGAAACTGGGAATAAGGTGGAGTGAGATGGCAGAGAATGTGGAACACAAGAATGAGGTATACAGGAGTGACAAAGCAGCCTTCTGAGTTGGCAAGCATTGGGGTAGATCTCTGGGCTGGAAAAGACTGGTGGATTAGGGCTATGGAAGCAGTAAGGACCGATTCACCACAGAGCTCACCCTCCCCAAGCACAGCTGACCTTGCTTTGGCAACCGGGATAGCCCCAGTACCACTGTCCCCTTCCTACCGCCTTTGGCCATGGGAAGTAAAGTGACCCTTGGCTATGGACTTTATGGGGGCAGCACGTTTCAAAGAAACCTGATCACTTCCTCCTCTCCACACATGGTCCGTTCCTGGTAACTCAGTAAGAGCTGTCTGTTATGACAAAGGTGGGTATTTCAAGATATTCTTGACAAAGAAAAAGGCCCTGCTCACCAATACACCAATGCTCCAGCCATGAAGTAGTACTTCCTGAAAGCAGAAAGTAGGCATCAAATTGTTCCTCTGTGTCTTGTTGGGAGGTATGCCTTGAGGACACCACTTCAGCTTGATCTGAACCCCAGATGTTGACCCCTTCAAACTCCAAGGGCTGCCTTGAAAGTCTGCTCACGCTATCAAACAGGGCTATGCAAACTGTGGAGCTGAACACGTAACTTCTGACCAGTTCATATGCAAACCAGCTGGAAACTTCCCTCTGGGCTGTCTGGATCCTAGTGCTGCTGTGCATACTATGAAAGGAGGTTTCCAGAAAGGAGCATGCAGAGAAATAAAGGAGCAGGGTGGAGCCAGGAGCCGCCGCCTCTCACAGGAGCAAGTTACTGCAGATTAGCTGAACGCGGTAACTTGCTCCTGTGCGAGGCAGCAGCTCCTGCGCTTGCTCTGTTGCAAGACCGGTGGCATATCGCGCAGGAACACAGACTGAGACTTGTAGCTCTAGCCAATAGCACAGAGGTCAGACAGGCTTGGAAAGCAGGGAGTATGGAGCAAAATATGCAATGTGTGCAGTAGAAAGGCTGAAAAGAGGTAAGGTAATTGGCATTGGAAAGCTGGAATGTGCCAAAGGAAAACAATGACCAATGAACAGGCATATGGGCTTGAGTTGTCTGTTTTTTCAGGCTGAAAGCTGCCATGAAGCAGGCAGTCGTAGGCATGTAGAGCTGCCTACAGCAATGCTTTAGTCGTTCACTACCCCTATGAAACTGAATATGAAACTTCTTCCTTCAATTTCCACAAGAACACTCATCAAAATCCCAGAACTGATGACAATTTATCAAATAGTATCTTGCAGTATTTCTATTACGCAATCCTCAAATTTAACTTGACATACATCCCGGTCGAAGAATAGTTAATCACTCCACATAAATCAAGTCACTGGATTCTGTATTTCTGGTTTTATTCTTGACTGTTGCACGTTTCTTTCACTAGCTCTTGCATCCCTCAAAAAGCTTGACTCCAGATGAGTTTGTGTTTGTTTTTAAGAGCTTGGTAAGCGGTACAGCCTGCCACCAAAGCTTTGCTAGATGTAATAAAACTTTGTTGTCATAACACATAACCAGAAAAATATTTGAGTGCATGCAAGACTGCAGAAATTTCCAAAACTCAGCTTGACAGTTGTGCGCCTCTGTCTGTACTTCTAATGACAGTGTAGATGGAACTGATTGCTTTCAGCAAAGGACGAGGGGCAGCTCCTGCTGTGGTCTGTTCTCCTACCTGAAAGAACTCTCTCCAGATCAGACAGGGTTTTTTTCTGGTTGATCTGAACAGTGGATTGATAAGTGAAACACCCTTGGTGTCTGTCTGGAAGGGATTTCGCCCTAGCAGATATGATTAAACAGGAGTACTAATTCCACTGATGAGACAACAGGATTAAAATGCATGGACTACTTCCACTTCACAGTCAGAACCAGCAACAAGTAGTTACAATGGGGCTGAGATCTGATCTAACAGCTTCATCCTTCATATGCTGCAGAAAATCATTTGCAGCCTTCACAGAGGTTGCTACTGTAAAGTTTTCGGTTCTGAGAAGATGTGTATCAAAGGTGGAATAAATGTGAACCAAAATGGAAAGACAAAACAATCCTGACACTCAGTGGGGATACAGACCCTTGTGCACATCCATATCTTTACTGCTAAGAACATCTCAACATACACAGTAGTGGCTGATTAAGGCCAAAAATGGAATACAACCTGTTTAAAGTATAAACTGGACAGTTAGATAAAATTTAGGAAAATCTCAGTGACCACACTCACATTCTGAACTCCCATATTTAAAATAACTATGTTATAGGGATTAATATTAGTTATGGTCTGAATGTTTTTACATTTCATTTTAAAATATACCCTTTGTGTGATAAGCATATGCAAAGAACGTCACTGTTGCACTCTGTATGTGCTTTTAACTGTCTCTAAAAATTGTTCCAGATGCATTCACATATTTTAGGCAGAAATCACTGTTGCAAGTTACCAACACAGATGAACATCAGCCCTGAGAATAGAAGCAACACCTTTGTTAGTTCAATAACTAATTTTCAAACACTACTTGAAAGTTTTTCACATATAGCTTTGAAGCTAGGTAACTTTTATACATAATTTCATAAATTTTATATTCCATTATGGAAATAAATTATCCCAATATGTCATTATTGCACATGATGACATGAGCACAAATAATGCATCATGACACAGCAGAAAGAACACCACATTCACATGATGCAGCTGATGTCCTCTTAAGAATTTAATAAATATTCTATATTTATCCTGTGTTTTGCTTAAACTGTGAGGGAAAACTGTTCTCTGTTCTGCAATATCTTAACCATGGAAAAAGAAGTAGTTTCTTAAGTAGTCTCCTGAACCATAACTCGGATTCTACTACAGTGCCATTACAATTATATTTTGCTTCTTGCTTATGATAATCATTCCCTGTTGCTTTTCAACTCTAATTATGTATTTTCTAGGAATATAAAATTGAGAGAAAATCAGTAAAGCATAAATAGAGAATTATAAAAATTTATGTTAGGGTCAAAAGAAGTAACTTTGTACACTCAGTTGTTTCCAAAATCATTAAGTATGTAATTAATTTACTTCAAAGACTAATGTAAGAGTAACATAGTGAAAATACTATACTAGGCATTCTGAAATATAAAAGTATCTAAAAGGATCCAACACAAATTCTGGAAAATTGTCAGTGACATGAACAGCGGGACTGAGCGCATCCTCAGCAAGTTTGCCGACAACACCAAGCTCTGCGGTTCAGTCGACATGCTGGAGGGAAGGGATGCCATGTGCACTTGCAGCCCAGAAGGCAAATAACCGTATCCTGGGCTGCATCCAAAGAAGCGTGGCCAGCAGGTCGAGGGAGGTGTTTCTCTTCTTCTGCTCTCATGAGACGGTGGCCAGCAGGTCGAGGGAGGTGATTCTCTTCTTCTGCTCTCATGAGATGCCACTTGGAGTACTATGTCCAGTTCTGGGGCCTCCA
>NW_010299224.1:819-25721 GCF_000700745.2 Antrostomus carolinensis | reverse complement strand
CGATGAGTTTCCTTGCCCTTTTCCTTCCAATACTCTGTCCTGCTCCCTGGGCGAGGTGTGGGGGAGGGTGAGAGAGCAGGCTGTGTTTGGCTGCAAGGTGCCAGCCAAAAAGGTGAATCCACCCAAACCACAACACGAGGCAATCAAGCTTTTGGAGGAAAGCAGCAGATACAGGAACAGAGATTGGAGTTTAGCGGTCAGTGTGCTATTAATATCTGACTAACAGCAGCATACAAAATAGCTGCCTGATAACCATATCTTGCACTAACAGAGATATTATGAGTTAAACTGTTCCAGGAAGTGTTTTGCCTCTGTTTTATCTTCATGCTTTCACAACTGTATTGGTATGATGTCAGAGTGATTTTGATTTCCTTGGAACATAGCAGTGAGAGGGAGAAATAATACTTTTTCTGTATCAGATAATCAGAGTCCTATGATCTGTAGTTCATGAAGTGCGAGGAAGAAATATAAGTGACCTCAGCTTACACAGAGCTCAGGGCATGGGTCAGTGTGGAAGGCAAATCCCCTCTCTGTTGCCTGAGACTCACATAGCCAATAATAGAGCAGTGAAGTGTTTAAGAAATTAAGACAGTTCACTTTGATGCTTTTCTCCAAATGAGGGAGATTCTGTCATATTACTGAGCAAACTGAGTCTCACAGATGTGATTCAGGCTTTTAATCTCTCTCCTTCTCAGGCAAACTCTGCCCTCAGATGCAGCCCCTGCCATCAGAGGTTGTGCAGGTTGAGTGTGGTGCTGGCTTCTGCCCAACAGCTCCAGTATCTCCAACTCAGGTAGCCACTGAACTGTGCAGGAACCCTTCTCCTCTGTGCATGGAGGAAGCAGCTGGGAACAGCCCTCGTTAGTGCATTGCAGCCTCTTTTTCAGATTAGTGATGCAGTAGGTAGCTTTGGCTCATCACGTCTCTGGTTTGCCCCAGAAAAAAGAGCTCTGCAGATCAGTCTGGGGTGACAAATTTTCCTGGTCCTTCTGTGAAACTGAAATAGATAACGGTATAAGCCATGGCAGCACAGAAAGGCATGGGCCGTACTCATCTTCTGACTTGAATTCCCATGGATTGTGTGTTCCTTATAAACTGCTTGAATGGACAATAAAGAAAAGCTTATTTTAATATATTGGATACAATATAGGTTGCCTAAGCAGTTTTGGTACTAATGATTTATTTATTATTTGTGAAAGGGAAGTATTTTTTCAATGTCCTGTCTAAAGGGTACAATGGTGTTTGTGAAGATTTACACAGTGTATAGATACAAATAATGTCTAGCAATTTAAGAAGTTTTACAACTGGCCAAGTAACTGCCAGGAAAAACAACATTGTAAAAAAGGAACATACTGAAAATGACAGCACAGGGACAAACCATACACGCAAAATGGAAAATGAAAATGAGTGTTGGGAAATAGCATGCTATAGTTTGCGATATTAATCATCTTGGGATCTAATATTTCCTATTTAAGTAACTCTTTGCTTTCTACATACTACCAAACCTTTGGAAACTATACTTTAGAAGGCTTAATGCATGTATTTACCAAGTGACAAAGCTTAACTTTAACCCAATATTCCTAAAATTTTTAAACCCAGTGTATATTATATTGAATTTTTAATGTATTTCACACCTATTATATCTAAGTTGTTGTCTTTGTCTCACATACACACACATACTCATAGCAATATACTCAAAAATCCCCAGCTTTAAGAAACCGCATATCAAGCAGAACCTAAGTAAAGGTTAGAAATCTTCATTCTTCAAAGACCAAAGAACAGCTATTGCTAGATAACTTGCACTTCTTTTGTTACCATACATAAAAACGCAATATTGACAGTTTCTGAATTATTATTTTTTATTTAAACAACAACAACAAAAAAATCAGCTTGGTGCCAAATAGTTTGGTTGCCACAAGTTACAATTTCTCGTAAAGGAATATTATTAAACCCTCTTTACATTTTTCTATTTAAAAATGCAAAAATCACATGGGCGACAAAGATGCTATACTTAAGGCAGAGTAGGTCATACTAGCTAATGTTTACATTGCTGGACTCTTCCCAATGGAAGATATTTTTAATTGCTTATAACACTGTTAGACGTAAACTGTTCACCTTTTCCATACTAGGAGTCCAATCCAGGGTGATTTCATGGTTTTTTTATTTCACTATAAACTAATTAATCACTTCTAAGAAAATGCTAGGGAAAATAATGCATTGCTCTGCTGGTGTTAATAGAACCTGCTGGCCTTTCTGAAGTTCAACAAGGCCAAATGCAAGGTCCTTGTGATAGTTTATCTTAGCTGGCAGCCAAACAAGATACAGCCACTCGCAGCCTTCCTCCTCCCCACCCCACCTGCCTCCCTGGGAGTGTTTAAGGCCAGGCTGGTTGAGGCTTTGAGCAACCTGATCTAGTGGAAGGTGTCCCTGCTCACTGAAGGGGGGTTGCAACTAGATGATCTTTAAGGTCCCTTCCAACCCAAACCATTCTATGATTCTATGAAATGGTCTGACTCTGAAAATGAGCAAAGGAAAGAAAGCCACGTATGAGGTACTCCATCATAGAAGGCCAGCAGATTAGTCAGGCATGATTTGCCTTTGGTGAAGCCATGTTGGCTGCCTCTGATCACCTCCTTGTCACCCATATGCCTTGATGTACTTTCCAGGTGGATCTCTTCCATGATCTTACCAGGCACAGAGGTGAGGCTGACTGTTTGGTAGTTCCCAGGGTCCTCCTTTTCACTCTGTTAAAAAATGGGCATGATGTTTGCCTTTTTCCAGTTAGGGAATGCTTGTATGGGAAAAGAGCTTGAAGTGAACTCCGAATATGTTCCATGTTGTCAATGTTAAAAGTGGACAAAAGCACTTTTTAGCTTGCAGACATCCTGATATCTGATCTCAGTTTGCAAAGCTTCATATTACAATTCACTGTCCAAATTTCTGCACAATCATTTTTTTTTTCATCATTTTCATGACAGACCTGTTTGATGTGTCTGCTGTTATCTAGTGATGATTGTCAGTTACTGTCTTTTAGACAGTGATCCATATTAAATGGAAAAGAGGTGCACAGTGTATTACATTTAGAGAGGAAAGATGCATCCCTTGAGAAGTTTTCATCATCAGCTTCCTTGCTATGTGACAGACTAACCTGGACTGTGGAGTCCAGGTTACTGGGGACTGCACCTAACTGCCACGGGGGCGTCTTTGTAGCAGGGTCAGCCCAAAAGTATTTCCTCATGCAATCATGAATGTCCAGAGGGCCTTTCTGCTGTTGTGCCATTGCCTGAGAAGATCCAGTTCTCACCCACCTCACATATCCACTCAGTAGAAAAAATAATTAATTTCAACTGACTTTGTATAGTTTTTGATTCTTGGTGCAATAATGCCATCAGAGTGAGAAGTGAATCTTCGAGCAATGAATGTGCCTCCTGAACATGAGATACTTCCTTGTGCCTACAGAGAAAAGGTTGTACAAGAGGTTAGAAAGCTGTGCTGCCCAAAGGGCATATCCTGCCCCAATTAAAAGCAAACAGGAGAATTCAAGTACAGTAATTTTAAAATAACAACAATAGTGGTGTTGATGATGACAACAGCAGCAACTATTGGGGTATTTTCATTTTGCAGTAAACTACTGTCTTTCTGCAAAGATGACTTCTGCAGCTGCTAACCTGTGGGTAGGTTTAGTCCAAAGCCTTTGAATTTATGGTGAGTAATTTTATTATGATGATGAGGCAGGAACTCATTTTCAGTGAAACAGATGATGAGTAAGCTGAAACAAGGTAGTTTTCAAGGAAACACCTCAGTCATACATGACCTGGGGCAGCCACATAGGTATAAATGACTTTTCTGGGCTTCTCAACAAAGAGAAATGCGCAACCACAGGAAGCAAGTGCCCCATTTCATGTTAAGAGTTTATTCTTTCTGCGCTGGGTCCTTCTACAAGGAAGGCACACAGAGGGAAAAACAGAGGGTACCCTTTTCACAGCGGGTTTTATTTTGCAGTAAAGAAGAAATAAGAAGTCTCAACCCCAGCAGAATTACTATGGAAAGAAAAGCTCCTGCCTTTGAGTCTTCAGCTACTGTTACAGTTATACTCCTTGATTATTCTTCTGCTTTTAACAGAAGTGAAAGCATTTGACAATGTACAAAGTAGCAACATGGAAAAGTTGCAGAAGGAAATTATTTTTTAATCCTCACATTTTTTGCACTTTTTTTTTTTTTTAAGGAAAATAAGGGTGTTATCCATTTGGAGCCTGGGGTGCAGATTTCTAGTTACACACTCACAGCATGGAGAGCTTCCAAAGATAATTTCCTTTCCCCAGTGTAGGGGAACAAAACCTACCAGCAGCTGCTGTTTCAGAGGATGTGTTGTGTAGTCTGCTCAAATAATCCTTGCCACCTCCCCATCCTTGTGTGACATCCATTGGCAGACACTTTCCCTTGCACTCACATAACTGCAGCACCAGGCTATAATCTGGGACTAAGGATGCTCAGCTGCTTCTAATATTTCACTAACTGCCTCCTGCTCAGCTTTCAGTCCCCCCAAAGGGGATTTCACTGACATTTTATGGCTATTTGAGGTAGAAATTTATTAGCTGCTTTCTGTCATTCAGTTGTTTTCTGTACAGCTATATAATTCTGATAGCAAAAAGAAGCAACATCTTAAATTAAGTAGTGAGACTCTCCTGCCATGACCTAGCTGTCACACTGGCAAAAATGATGGTTTTTTTCAACCAGGGAAATACTTGCTCAGAGTCTGCTATCAGTGGCCCATGAACAGGCTTGCCTGATGGCCAGGCAAGCCTCTCTGCATAGCCGAGAGCACCTCTGCCTGCTCCTGAGATCTCATTTGCAATATCACCATCTCCTGGTAAAAAGTCTCCAGACTGGAAAGGCAGAGGAAGTCTTTTTGATGAATTCCTGAATATGGGAGATATCAGGATGCTCTACCCTGGCTCCATGCCTCAGGCGTTTTGGAGGGTGCCCAGGATGGCAAGAGACGACCATCATGCTGGGTGCTGTGCTCAATCCTCTCTGCACACCTGAGCTCTGCACTGGCAGACACCAATCCATGGCTTTGAAGGAGTTCCTGCAAAGCTTTTTCACACATTTCTACATGAATTTGCCTGTATAGTTGTCTTCAGCAGTTCAGCTTAATAGCAACTTTCAATCTGTGTTCTCCTTTCCTAAGATACTCCCTATAAAAATCACATGAGAAAAATGTCTCTGAAAGCTTTATGAAATTTTGCAGAAGCAAATTACATCTGGCAGCAGGAAGACATTTCTTCATTTGTTTTCCTTCCGGAGGAGCCAGAGAGCTTAAAATGAAAGTAGATGCAGCAAGTTAGGTACATTTCCACCTTTCCCTTTCTCTCCTAAAGAGGGAGCTAGAAAGCTGGTGGGTTTTTTTGTTGTTTTGTTTTGTTTTATCTTGTTGGGTTTTTTGGATTGTTTTGGGGGGGGGTTGGGGGTTTTTTCAGCTAACTTTGTAACTGCTGCATTCCATTAATTCAATTAATTTTCTATTATTTCTTTAAAATAATGAGGGTGGAAATAATTTTACTTACATTTAATGATTGCTTTAATCAAGTTTTAGGCTGTCAGAAAAAGAGTTGAGTAACAAAGTGCTAATAGAAAACCTAATGAATAGATGCTTGATTCGTCTTCAGTGGCATATGTGGTTTACTGTAGCTATTTTTTAATGGATTTTACAACTTTAAAATAATAAGTAGAAACAAGGGACATATTCCTAAATGCCATGCCAATATTCCCACACTGACATTGAAGGTCAGATGTTGTATTTCTGCAGTAACATCCCTGCTCCCCCACACCTTAATAACTCCCAGTGTCCAAGGTATCAACTTATTGCCAGAAAAATGAAAATAATATTGCCTTCTTGTCTTGGAAACTATATACAGTTCAGATCATGCAATTCTGGGAAAAATGTATTGAAACTGGAATATGTTCAGAGAATAACAATTTATGTACATTGCTTATTGTATATGAGCAATGGGGAATGAAAGGTGTTACTTAAGGTAAGGAAAGTCCTGCCTGAAGAACAAATGGATATAAATTATCTTTAAATGTAATTACATTTAAGTTTAAGCTGGTGAAGGGACTAGAGCACCAGTCTTACGAGGAGCAGCTAAGGAAACTGAGATTGTTTAGCCTGGAGAAAAGGAGGCTGAGGGGAGACCTTATTGCTCTCTACAACTACCTGAAAGCGAGTTGGGTCTCAGTCTCTTCTTCCAAGTAACATGTAGTAGAACAAGAGGAAATGGCCTCAAATTGCACCAAGGGAGGCTTAGGTTGGATATTAGGAAAAATTTCTTCACAGAAAGGGTTGTCAAGCACTGAAAGAGGCTGCACAGGGAAGTGGTGGAGTCACCATCCCTGGAGGTTTTTAAAAGACGTGTGGATGTGGTGCTTAGGGACATGGTTTAGTGGTAGACTTGGTATGTTAGGTTTATGGTTGGACTCAGTGATCTTAAAGGTCTTTTCCAACCAAAACTATTCTAAGGTTCTATGATTCTATGTTAAAAGATGACTCCTAAAAATTAGAGCAGTCTTCAGCTGAACAGGAGAGACAAGAACATCGATTCCGAAATCAAATATCATCATGTATAAGCATTTATGAAGAAGATAGTTGTGGTTTCCACCAAAATAGGCACTAGACCTATCAGAAATCCTTTCTAATTACTATTCCTCAAAAGAGGGATTTTTTAAAAACAGAATTAATGCTAGAATTGGGATAAATGAAAGGGTCATTCCCAAGAGATTTAACTACTCATCTGTACAGATGTCTTTTAACCCTTTATGCAGAAGACTGGTAGTAGTGGTACATGCCAGAGGTGAGCCCACCTTGGCCTTCCAGGATGGATTGCTATTTCTGCATGGGAGTTTCTTCCCTGAATTTGAAATTGAGCTTATTAAAAAATAATATGAAACTACGTTGTTTATTAATCTTACATACCTGTATCCTGAAGAATTAACTAAAATTTCCTCTGCTATTCTGATGGAGATCCTGGTTTTCATTAATATAGACATCTAACTGAGGGAGAAAGCTGAAGAAGGCTAATAAAAATATTATGAGTACTTGTTTTGATGGTGGTAACAGCAAACCTGCTGACCTGTTTTATGTTTTCCTTTATGCCTTTTAACAATTATTTTATAGTTTTTTTATTTCCATTTCTCCTTCTAAAAAAAAAGAAGTAATAGTCCCTGCCCTATAAAATGCTGTGAAACCTGGCAAAGCAAACTGCAGAGTCTGAATGAGAAGTTTCTATTTCCTAGGGCACGTCTGTTTAAAGAAAATCCCATCTGTAAGGAGCTGTAGATTTAGTGTCTGATAAAGAATGGCCAAAAGTCTCTGGAATTTTAATGTGGTTCACCTTGAAAGAAGTGAAGTGGCAGTAAAATCAACCACACATTTGGGTTTCTTGAATAAGACAGTCAAACACTTCCTCTTTCAGGGATGAACTATGAATCTATTCTACGCTATGAGAATCTTCACACCTTCCCCTAAAGAAACATATGCTTCAAGTGCTTACCTTTCCTGCTGTTCGAAAATTACCTGATTTATGCAAGTGTTGATCCAGCCTATAATCTTTCATGATCACTTTTAGACAGCTTCCTATTAGCCTGTAGTGGTTTTTGCATGCTGCAAAATCAGCTGAGGAGTTTTAAAATAGGTTTAAAAGTAGGCTAAGAGAGTAGAATGCCCTAATGAAAGTGGAATTTGGATACTTTATATGTTCCTCTGGAATTAAGGTATTATGGAGAATTATTGAAAAATTACTACAAAAGATTGGGAATAATCTGAGAAATATACTTGAAGTCTCCCTGCAACTCTGCTAGCTTCTGTAATGATTTGTCTGTCAGGCTTTTTTCTCTGTAAATCTATGGTTTGTGCTGCTAGTTTTTAGTTATATTTGATTCACTAGAGAGGATAGTTCTCTCAGAAAAGCAATATCCTAACATAAAAACAACACATTACCCAAAAAGGTACTGCTTTACTTGACTGGAGAGAAGCAATTTGTAAGTCTAGGCATAGAATTTATTGTACACTATGTCTGTGACACAAATAATACACCTTATAAATTTAAAAATAAGAAGTCCATTTTTTTTCCATTTTACCATTTTAATATCCCTTTTGTGTCTTCAGTCTGGGCCTGATGCAAAGTTTACAGAAGTAAAGGGATTACTATCCACTGAATTCAGGAGATATTGGGTTGGTCCCTAATAGATTTAATAGAGATACAAGACTCTATAATAACATTCAGATAAACTAAGTAACTGCCATATATGCCTTTTTGTGGTTAATTAGCACATACTCTTGCTGCCACAAAGGTTGCATGAGACAAACACTTGTTTTTTTCTCTCTTTGACAGATGAGCTGCTGTATTGTAACTTGAAACTCTGCATGAAGATACTGGATGAGATTTTCCTGCTGCAGTTAACTTCCCCATCTAAAGCAGCCAAAGCACACAGAAAGTTTCCTCCTCTGGTTGAGAAATTATCCCTCATTTGCAACTAAACTGCTTTGCTCCAATGAAGCATAAATATTATTTGTATAGTACAACGTACTATATCATACTAGTAAACAGTGAGAAAAAAATTTCATTGCTGGTACAATTATTTGACCACTTGGAAAAACAAATTAATTGCATTCCAGATTTTTGTGTGTATGTGGGTTGTCTCCAGAGACTTTTTTTTTTACATTCAGGGGCTTTTAGATATTTGCATTTAGGAATCTTCAGATATTTAGGAAGCAGAAACACTGAGCTCACTTGCGAAGGATGAGAAAATTGTAAATGATGGAAGGAGATCCCCAAAACTCGATCATTTCAGAAAATGTCACCCTTAGGATTTCTCATTCCCTTTGGCTAATGAAGCTGCGTTAGCTGTGGTTAGTCTCACATTTATACCATTTTCTTGTGTTTTCCTGAGGAGTATCTTTGAATAGAGCAGTCTTACCCAGCCAGAAAAGTTAGTGCTTGCCTTTGCATCGCGTGTCCTTCTTCAGTGCATTCTGACCTCCTGCAGGCCCTATACATCTCAGTCTGTCGCATGCGCCGTATGCTGGCTCAGCTAATCACACACCAGGTCCTTACAACCATCATATCATTTATTTTTGTGTTTTGCCAAGGTCAGGCCTGTCGTTGTTCCTTGACTCATTAAGGCTGTGCTGTTTCCACAGGACTGGTGGAAAAATGCTTTGAAAAAGATAGTAGTCAAGTGAACTGGATTCCATATAGAAAGGTGGAGATCATAGAATCATAGAATGGTTTGGGTTGGAAGGGACCTTAAAGATCATCCAGTTCCAACACCCCTCCCATGAGCAGAGACACTTTCCACTATATCAGGTTGCTCACAGCCTCATCCAGCCTGGCCTTGAACACTTCCAGGGAGGGGGCATCCACAACTTCCTTGGGCAACATGTTCCAGTGTCTGACCACCCTCACAGTAAAGAATTTCTTCCTAATATCTAATCTAAACCTACCCTCTTCCAGTTTAAACCCATTTCCCCTTGTTCTGTCATTAACTGCCCTTATGAAAAGTCCCTCCCCAGCTTTCTTGTAGGCCCCCTTCAGGTACTGGAAGGCCGCTATAAGATCTCCCTGGATCCTTCTCTTCTCCAGGCTGAACAGCCCCAACTCTCTCAGCCTGTCCTCATAGGAGAGATCCTCCAGCCCTCAGATCATCCTTGTGGCCTCCTCTGGACTCGTTCTAACAGGTCCAACTGTCAGAGATACAGATGTCAAGAAAGCCCATTTTCTACAGAAGGTAATAAGATGGATTAATGGACAATACAGTAACCAAAACAGGCTACTGGGATTTTTTTGGAGGGATTGGATTCCTGTAGTCCACAATAGTTTCATAATGCAACTGCTGGCATCTTGTGGTTGTCTTTGGCTGACAACTTCATGGTCATCCATCACAAAATCCTTCAACTCCATGCTTGGCAATGCCATCCAATTGGGTCAGGTGTTCTGGCTGACCAAGAGTCTGAAGTGAAAGCTCTCATGCCCCTTCCCTCTGCCATGAGTTTGGAAGTCATCTGAGGGGACTCATATCCTGCACACCAGGGCCTGAATTCCCTGGTCTTGCACTTCAGCATCCAAATTCCTGCTTCTTCAAAGACACATGTGGAAAGGCAAGGACATGCTGGCCCTCAAAGGCAGCTGCCTGGGTCTGTCTTGCAACATCTGGTACCAATTTTATTTAGGGGTAACTTAAGATAAATTTTTTCTCTAACATTGTTAATTTTTTTTTAATGGGTTCTGGGTTTTTTTATATTGCACAGTGAACTAATAATCTTTCCCTTCATAAATATTCTCATAATGAAATCCCAAAATATTATTCACAGAGCTCCTGAAGGCCATCATTGGAGAAGTAATCAAACTAGCAATTTTTAAGGATAAGTAATATGCAATTTGGTTTTGTACCTCACTCCCAGAGTTTTCCATTAGGAGACCATGTGCTCAGGGTGCTCAACCTGTATTTTTCACTCCTCAGGCTCATTATAGCTCTTAGGCTCAGCTTCACAAGCACACACAGCTTTTCTAACTCAGGATTAGGTCTTCAAGGACCCTGTACAGCTTGCCAGAGTTGAGAAATTGCATGTTCATATCTGGTCTGCCTCCCTCTCTTTCCTGGCACTGTTTACATCAGCAATTCATATTACTCAAATAGCCAAAGCCATCATGCCAAAACAGCAAAAGAAGCTCTCTGCCCCAAAGACTTTCCCTTAGCGTAACACTGGGAAAAAGATGTGAGGGTGGACACAACCGAATAGGAAAGTAGACACATAGGGACTGAGAACTGTATAGTAATTATCTTTGTATACATATATGCAAGTTGGATGTTCTACTGTTTGTGTCTTACGAAGAAGTACTTTGAGTTACATGAGCTGATTTCCCATTAAATGGGTCTCACAGAGTTGCTGCATTGCAGCATGTAGAATGTCCCAGGAGTCACTTGGCCAGGTGTGTTAATGAGCTTTGCTCACCATGGGCTACCTATGCCTGTGGGGACATACCTTGAGCATGCTATGACACTAGTGAGGGAAAGGAGAGGAGGGGGTAAGTGATAGGTGGTCTTGAAGAAGGAGAAATGACAGGAAGGAGGAGGATGACAGTAGTCATGGAGCCACTACTGACCAGCCTGTAATAAAACACTCAGTTTACCCCAGAGGCTGGGAACTGTGTGCTGTGTGTGTCTGGAGAGAGGCCAGAGACAAAAATAAATAAACAAACAAACAAACAAATAAATAAATAAAAAATTTAAAAAAAATTGAGGAGTGTATGGGAGGATACTGAGCACTCGGCACATATGAAGACAGACCACGTTAGACATAGATGATGATATGAGGGGAAATAGGCAGCGCAAAAAAAACCATCAGTGTCCAAGGCAGTGTAATTAAGGCTGAAAGAGGGGATCTATGAAAGAAGAGAGTCGTAACAATTTGACAGTACTGCTTGTCCACTGCCGCTTGTGGGTGAGGAGGAGACCAGCACAACCACAGTGTTGGCAGAGGAGTATTTCCACAGCCAAGCAATGTGAACTTCAGCTTTAGTGACCACCTGAGATACTCAAAGCTTACGCCTTTCCCAAAGAGCAAAGAGGGCCTCTGTGTAACATCTGCACCCAGTTTTGGTGTCCAAACCTGAAGTTAGAAAATACATTTTGGTTTTGGACCCAGCTGTAGAGCTCTGCTTGTTGCTTCTGGATGAGGCTTGTAGGGAAGAGCACCTCTTTGCTCTGCTGGAGGGGAAGCTCAGTTTTTTGCTTTGTGTACCAGTTGTATGTCCCACTGGCTCTCAGAACAGTATACTATAAGGTAACAAAACTGAAGCATCATTTTTCCCTCTTTTAGTTTAACTAAAAGTTAAACTTTTAACTAAAAGTTTAACTTTTTCTGCCACACATCTTTTTTCTTGTGGGAATTTCATTAGAATGCATGGGGTTCTTTGGAGGTATAGTATACATTTTTTTCTGAGAGTTGCAGGCTTAAAAACCTGTGGTAGCATCAGGCAGGTTTGTTTCCTGTCATTTATTGCCCTGCTAGTACAAACATTTTTTTTTTTTTCTAAAGCACATCTCTTGTGGTCAGCTGCATTTGGTGCTAATACACAATTACGGTAAATTTACATTTTACCAGCTGAAATTTCCTGTAAGCCTTCTGTGGGCTAGCAATACAAAATGAAACTAAGCAAGTCTGTTATAACAAATGAGAAATATTATTTTATTTGATTTATTTTTGTTTGTTTTTTCATAATAGTAGCTGGACTGGCTGCTGTCCTGCCATAGCTTTCGCCAAGCATGAGAAAAGCATATGGCAAAGAATAATTTTTAAGATGTTTCAGACATTTTCCTCTGTCATAATAAACGTTGCTACTCTGTGGGACCTTATGGGTGGGGATGTTTCTAGTGATCAGTCAGCTCTGAAGGAGCTTGTGAAAGATTTCTTTTGCTCTGTGTATTGTTCTAAGCTGTGCTTAAGATAAATAACTTAATGGTTTCCTACTTGCTATCTCACATTAATGTGTGCAACTCCTAGAGGCACAGTCCCCAGGGCCAAAGGTGTTTGTTTTACATGACTTACATAGAAGTGGCTGGTGCCATTAGGTATAGGTAGTATAAAGTATGAATAAGTATTAGATAGTATATGCCGCTGAAACTTTATTCTGTAGGGCTTCAACTGCCACTGGAGATTCCCTACTGTGATACATATAACTAATAATTATGGTAATTAAATTTACATTTTTCTCCTTTCTAAGGGGAAAAATAAGGTGATCAGAACTAGTAGGGTCCATATTAGTTGGTCATTCCTATGTAAACTGGTTTCCTGTGTCCCCATGTTTACCATCCAGAAGAGAAGAGGCTTCAGCTTGTTCAACACTTTGCTCTCCATTGACTAGAGAAGTCAGGAAATGTGCAAAATCTTTTTTGTCTGCTGGCAATCTTTCCTCAAGCTCATCTTTCATAATCAGACAGATTAAGATAAACACTCAGTGCACTGGTCCAGGATGGAGACAGAGATTACTGAACCCTGCAGCCATGGGGTTAGCTGAGCACCTCACCTGCCTGGAGGGCTGAATCTGAACAGCACCACTTTATTCAGTTTGTACCCAGGCTGTCTGATGTAAAGGGATTTGAGGGTCCACCGTTCAACCTTGTGTGGTGTTTTGTGCTATGCTTGGACAAAGTGTGTGGCATGTGCTGGTTCAATGGTCACATGCGTGGGCTTCACCTTGGCATTGCATGGATGGTGCAGAAACAAACTGCAGAAGCAAACTGTGTGGTGCTATGTAGCCCCACATCTCTGATGAGTAGTTTGCTCTTGCTCAGAGGAAATTGTTTCTGTGGTGCAAAGTTACCTGGGAACACTGCACATTTTCTTTAAGAAGTGGTGCTTTGTGGCCTAGGATAGCAGAAAGTCATGTGGTGAAGGCACTGGCGACCTTTCGAACAGGCTGACAGAAAGTGGGGAGCAAGAAAAACATTTAAAGTACATTTTTATTTGGTATATGTGCTTGTGTTTTAGATATCTTTCCAACCTGACCTTTTGAAAACCATCTCTTTACACATCCTACACACAGCTAGATCAGCAGTGTGAGGCAGTGAGGGATGGGACTAGAAATGCAGAGCTGAGAGGGGTACAGCCACCCCGCTTGCACCGCCCCAGCCATGTGTGCCTTCTGCCCCGCATCCCCAGCTGGGTGCCAGGGGCTGTCCCAGGACAAGGAGGTGACGGGGCTCCTGCACCCTCCTTGAGGCTAGTGTACAGGCAGTGACTGCATGCGACTGTAGTCTGACCTTCATCACCTCACAGAAATTCCCAGCTGCTCTGTATGATATCTCAGTGTCTCATGGCCTGGGTTACATCAGTCATCAAAGGGCTGTTGACCATAAAGGGCAATGTATGGTCTGCAGCTGTGTCAGGATGAGAGGGCTGCAGAACAGTTCAACAGCTCTCCTCCCTGGTGCGTGGCACTGCGAGCCTTTCTGCTCCAGGTGACCTATACACCTTTTCAAGGGCATTTTCTGCAACCTGACTGTATTGGAAATCATAGAAGAAAGAGCTTCACTAGCTTGATGCTTAACAGGAATTTATGGCTGCATGTTACTCTAGTTGTGTGTTACCTTTTATCTAGAGAACAGATTCATAAAGGGGTGTATCCAAAGGTGCTAATCAGTGCCATGATACTTTTAATTTAGACACCTGGATCTGGTGGTGAAGTTCCCACAGCATCTGCCTTCCTTATGCAGAGGATGTGGGAGAATAGGAGAAGGGGAAAACTGCCCAAGAAAGTTAATTTCTTCACTGCAGTGTCACAGAAACCACACACATCAAAGAGATTTTGCTGGTAGGAGCCTTGTATAGCTTAGCTGTGTGACTAAAATCCCAAAGGTAAAGTAGTTATGTGGATATGTATGCACAATATGGGAATATATAAGTAGCCCAGCCTCATTGCAGACTCTGCAAGCATGAGATTTTTGGATGGAATTGCAAAATTCCTAGCTGTGCTTTGTTCCAGTAATAGTAATGGTCTACAGACATTTAAAGCTGTAACCTGGCTCAGGTGAGGATGGAGTTGCCTCCAAGGTCTGCCTGAGCTGCAGACTCTTTGCTTTCCTTGTCATGAGGTGCAACTTCTCAGTGTACAATTAACTTGAAGAACAGACTTTTATTTTGACTTGGGAAGAAGGAGGAGACCTCTGTGGCAAACTCACTGAGATAAACTAGGTGAGAGTACTTTCAAAAGGTCATACAATACATAACAACACAGCAGGGGGACCTGGCCTTGTCAGGTGAAGCAGAACATGCATCACTATTAAAGCAGAATGGCAGGGGGATCTGTCCGTCGGCCTCCAAAGTTGGTGTAGACCACAGAACAATATATAGGAAGAGTTCAGTGGCCCCTTCCCTAGCATTTTGTACACAAATGCAAAAAGCACTTCATGAAGGCTAGTGCACGTGAGTGATTTGCATTGCACTTTTATCAGATCTCAAAGGAACGAACAAATGGTTTCATGCCACACCAGCCACTCACATAAAATACAGTTTGGTATTTCATATTAAATTGGAAAGCACAACTCTATAGTATGCATGTAGAGCTGCAATTCAGAAGAACTTGATCTAAGATCTAGAGTGGTACTTGTACCACAGGCTAAATATGCAATATCAGACTGACCCTTAAGCGGTATTAACAAATGCAAAATCTGATTTCACCCATTCTGAATGTCAATGTCTTTATCCTTCCCCATTTAGCTTTCATTTTTACTCACCTCAGTTGATGGTTACCATTGATTTTTAGATTCTATTTATCTGATATTTCTTCAGTCATATTTTCATTCTATTACATGCCATATCAGTTAAATTCCTTGAAAGCTGATAAGCCTGGCTTCAGATTTTAATGAAAAGACATCTGAAGAGATGATCCTATCCACATATAGAACAGCCAGTCTGCTTTGAAAATGTCCACCTTTCCAAATGATAGATATAACTTCTGCTTCCTGTAGTCCACTAGAATAGATGTTCCCAGTCTTTCCTGACTTCTCCCTGGCCAAACTCATTCTCAGTATCCTAAATTCATTCAACTGTTAGCTGCCACTTTTTGTCTCAATATCTTGACTTCCATGATACTTCCTTTAGCTGTAGCTTTATCTGTTTGTTTAGACTGAGGATCTTCCTCTTCACCTGCTAGGGTCTGCTAGGATAGAAAATTAATTCTATCCTAGCAAACCCAGGACATGTCTTCTATCTGGAGACCATTTTTCTGTTCCTTCAAACATTGAACTATATCATAGTTATGCATAATTTCTAAGAAAAGTTTTAGAACCTTATGCTGTCCAGTTTCCAGCAGTATGAGAAAATGGGTAGGAATTTCCTCATTCACCTACACATCTGCTGGCTTCGTATAAATTACCAGCAAATACTGGTTTTACTTTGGGGATAGAAATCTTATAGGACCATATGTCTGCTTCAGATTGGTCTTCTAAACTCAATGCTACCGTGTTTCAGTCAAAAGCTGCTTAGACAAATGTGTGTTCACAAGCTGGTGAGACCTACCTGTGTCCTACCAGACCTACCATTCTTCATATATTTTCTTTAAATTACTGGTAGCAACTCCCTGGATAAAGAGTGCAGGTATTTCAGGCAGTTGTGCTTGTAATACAAAGTCAGCATTGGCCTATTATAAGTGCCTTTGACCCCACAGTCTACTGCATGCACAAGACTCAGGAACAGCCTGTGGTTTCACTGGAGTATTTTTTCTAGCAGAAAAACCCCTCACAGTACTGTAGCCTCTGCTATGAGGAAATTGGTTAGCCTCATATGGCTCACCCTGATCAGGTTTTCCAGCAGCGTAAAGCTGAGGCAAAATACCAAGAGTTTTAACAGCTTGTAGCTGAAAAGTCCTGTGTCTAAAAGTGGAGAACATGAGGTCAGCCAGTTTGCCTCAGGAATTCAAAAAATACTACAAGAAATTGAAATGTTCTAGTGAAACGCAAATCTCCCAACATTGCTGTTAAACCTGTGAATTGCTCTTGTAAATGATTTTACCAACCTTGTTACCTTCACTTTGAGATAACTTCCTTGCTATCTATCTCAAGAGGAATATGAATATAATATTAAATATCTAATCCTACTGCATAAGCAACCTGGAAAGAAAGAAAGGAAGAAAAAAGCTACCTTTTTATTTTCATCCTTCCCAAAAATGATACAATGTAACATTGTGACCCAGGGGTCCAGCTAGGAAATTCCAAATTCCATCTTAAACAAAAGTAAATTTATCTTGCCAGATAAGCTCTGGCACAAAATTTAGCTTTTGCACAATGAAAATTTAAAAATCCTAAAATTCTGCAAGAGTAATGAAACTATTCCCACAGCTTCTGCAGTCCAGTTTGTAATCTCTTGGGAATCCTGTTTGCTCAGCAAATAGGTTTACTGTAGGATGGTAACCCCAAGGCTGCAATGATAACTGCTCAAGAATGTGAAAATTAGTCATTTCCAGCTGATGTCATGCATGTAATTACCACTCCAGCTTAACGGCAAATGAGTAAACCAGCCTAGACAATACAGAATTAATTAAATTACAGATATGAATTGCTTTATTAGTGTAAAATTTTAAACATGGGTAAATCAGTGTGTATGGGTTTCCACTTATGAAAAAATGTTATCTTCTTTGGAAAACAGGTGGGGGCAGGAGAAGAAGGCTTGAGGAGCTGGATGGAAACATTCTATGAATTCATCCTCGAGGTAGGAGACATTGAGCATGGATGCTGTAATGCTCCACACACTCACACGTACACCCCATCCTTAGTGGCAGCCCCTGAAGCTGGGTGGATTTACCCCTCGGCTGTGGAGGTGATGATTCACCTGCAGCATTAGAGATTCTGGCAATCAGCCTGCATCAGAATGTAACCCCAGAGCTTCAGGCCACCTTTCTCACTCCTGCAGAGAGGGGACCACAGGTCTGCTCCCTCATGGATACCCAACCCAGGGTGGGCTCACTCGAGACATGCTCCTCTGTTCACTTGTGAGGTGAACACTCACAATTGCTTTGTGCCTAAACATGTGTATTTCTAGCTACATTTTCCTTTTCATTCTTCAGCTGAGAGAACCTGCTTCCTTGATGTTCATTTGCCCTGCCATTCTGCATCTGCAATACAGGTGTGTCTGAGCAGTTTTTAATTACCATGTCTGATACTCCTTTTAATGCATTTTTAAAAATCTGATTTTTAAAGAATATGAGCCATTATTTTTTTGTGTGTAAAGCAGTATCAGTCAATAGGTGATAAAGTCTCTCTCTATACCCTTGTAGTAATAATCACCCTTGACTTGACATCAGCCACTCCTTTTCACTGTTTTCTTTACTATTTTGGAAAAGTATCCACAAACGGGTTTTTGTTGCTCATATTTTTTATTACTTTATTATCACTTTGTGTTTATGAATCAGCCAGACAACTTGTTCAATAGGCCTGTGACTAATTTAGTGCCTTTTTTTCTACAAACATCTAGACCAAAGAGTACTTAAGTAAGATCATATAAGCACTACTTTAATGCATTGCATTTGAACTCTTTGCTCCTTTGCTGCAAACTGTGCTCACTGCTTAGCTTTAACCACAGCTGAGTAAGATCATGCTGGGATTCATTCCTCTTCTTAATAAAAGTTTGTTCACCTCAAAATTGTTATATTTGGCTAGACTATCTCTGCTTGCAAGCGGTCGGTCCAGTAAAAGCAGGTATGTAATGTGATATATTAGAGATATGCAGGGAATCCACGGCTGCTTTGAGCCATAGCTCACTGTGACCCATGGTAGTAGTTACACTCTATTTCATGAGGTCTACAGTTTGTTTTTCTGTCCACACAGCTCAGCAATTCTTAACATTCTGTGTCTGGTGGAAAGAAAATTTGGCTTGCCTCTGGCAAGCTGAGACAGATGTGGTGATAGGAAACCAGGCTATCAGATGGTGGTAGTGTCGGACCTTTTCTACTGAATTTCATTACAGACTTTCCTCTCACTGCAGCCTTCTCAAAGGCTAGTGTTTCCTTTTCAACAATTTTATTTAATGGTTAAACTCAAGTGTTTAGTCCAGGTGCTAATTATAAATGAATTAATTCTGCTGCAGAAAAGTTGGGTTTTGGGCAAGTTGTATGATTATGTGCATCTCAGTAAGATAAAATGTTGTGCGTCCGTACTTTGGGGTGGCAAAGCAGGACTATAGTGAGAAGGAGACTAATCTTTCTTCATGGGCTAACCCTCAGTCAGACATTTTTTAAACTGTGTCATCTCTCCCCTCTCAGTCCTCCTTGGAAGTGAAAAACAGTAGTAGTGCTTATGCTGATATGTCAGAATAACAAAAGCTCCTCAATGCTCAATTTATTATACATGCCTTTGCATATTCCTGTATCTGAAGAGGTATTGTACAGGAGGACTCTTCGAACTCAAACAGAGACAAACTGAAAATTACTACTAGGAAGAAAACAGTAACAGTAAAAAGGAGCAAAACCCACAGACTTTCCTATGAAGATAAAACCAATTAGCTACAGGTAAGAAATAGCCAGACAAGAAGTAAAACTCCCACACTTAATTGTTAGACTCATAATTTCTTATGTGGGTGAGTAGGAATCTCTCCAATTAATGGATACCATAAAAGATGAAAGGGACAGAGCATAACAGTATCAGCTCAACTGATTTAACTAAAAATGTTTGATATGAGCTCACAAGGTGCAACTAAGTTTCATAAACCCAGTACGCGAGTTAATGCGATAAAAAATAATAAAAAATAGAGAGATGAGGATGGTCATAATAAAGTCAAATAAATATTTTTAGAAACTGCTAAGGTGCACTGCTGAATGATGTGCAGATGGAGGCTGAAGGTGGAGAAAGGGTGGTTTGGGCTTTTCTGAAAATAGACATGCATGTATTAACACAAACACCCATACATTCATCTGACAGAGATTTCCTTTGTGCTCAGCCAGCATTGTCTGGGTCACATGTCATGGGAAGGAGTAAGTCCTGACAAGAGATCTGTGAGGAGAAGGGGTATGCTTTGGCCCTACTGATCAACTCAGGAAGGCTGGGCTCTGGAGAGGACCATCAGAGAGCTTTCCTGGGAGTGGGTAAAAAAGGTCAAGTGACCAGAGAGAAAAATATATAGTTACAAAGAACTCACAGGAAAGCAGTGGAAACTTGAAACAGAAACAAGGATTGAGGAGGAAGGTTAAAACCAGTCCAAAACCTTGCTAATTTTCTTACCTGAACCACTAAGCGGATGCTTGCTATAGCTCATTCAGTCTGAATGTGAGGCCAGAGAAGGTACTGGAGAGCACAAGTGCCAGCAGGAACAGAGCTTTCCATGTGGGAAGAGGGCCAGGGCAGATGTATTTCATATTTTGTCCCACCTGGATGCAAGTGCTGACTCAGATAGAGATCCTGACTTGGTACTTCCCAAGATCTCTGCCAGATCACTGCTTTGCACATTCAGAAATGCCCCGCAGAGAAATGCACACAAGGACCTTGTCCTGGAAATGATAAGTCATGCTGACAACTAAATAAAAAATAAGCCTATCCAATATTAAAAGTCTCTTCTTGAAAATTCTTCTTGTGTATTATCAGCCATTTTCTCACACAGTTTCATAAAATTTATCAGAAAAGCCTCTCTGGAGTAGGAAATGATCTACCAAATTGAAAATATGTGAATGGATGTTGTACATGATCCAACAAAATAAAAAATATGTTAAATGAGTGCTGTATGGATAAAAAGAGTGCATAGAGCTATTAAATAATGGTAGAAGGAGGACAGACCTTCAGACTACAGCTATTTCTTTCTAGTCTGAGTGTAGAGGTCAGATGGCTGTTACCATGTCCTCAAAGAGCAACTCTGGTTCACAACAAGACTTTCAGTGGATGGCTTCAGTCAGACAACATTTTTGTAAAAAGTGCAAATGAAATCATATTTAGGTTTGTGATATTTCTTTTAAGTTTTTTTATGGCATGTCAAACGCTTATTGGGAAGCAACTTCTATCACTGGATGGAAACTACTTAGCCAAAGTGACTTTTCCTTTTCATCTGAGACTCTGTTTTTCTCTGTGCAGGTTAAAGATACCTGTTTTGTCCATCTGTGTGTAGCTTATTTTGGAGATACAGGGAAAAAATACATTAGAATGTCTTCTTTTAATTGCTGTTCTTTCCTTACAGTGTGTTCATGTAACATTTGTGCGGTTGGTCTATAAGTAATTTTAGAATTCATAAGAACTCTCTGAAAATGAAAAGATAGCTTACTAAGACTAGTTCAAGGTTTTAAAATGAATAATTTTTTCCATTTATATCCATGTCACTAGCCACTTGTCATAAATACCATCTCAGAAGTGCATCAAGTTATTTTTTGCAGTGTACAAGCAGCAAATAATTTTTACAAAGTCTATGGAAAAAAAAAAAAAGTTAGTAGATAGGCAACATGAACTTCACTACCTGGATAGTACCTATGGACTTTCATCACTGCTTGTTTGTTTGAGATAAGAAATCTCAACAATTTGTTAGCTCATATACCATTTTTCTTAAACTTCTCTCTTAATCTACAAACCAGGAGAGCAAACACATGAATGACATAGAACAAATGACAGCATTTTATATATTTTCTACAAAACTCTGAAAAGTACAGTACACATTTAAAATTAATTGTTTTCTGGTATTTTATGTACCTTGAGAATTTTGTCATTTATCGATAAATTCTGGCCCTTGTATTAATTCACAGCCATTCTACTCCAAACATTCTTCTACTGGGCTAAAGGAGGGTAAGGACTTTAGCACATTTATTTGTAATCAAAACCAAAACAATTTAGCTTTACAGTGAGTAACAAAATCTCTCCAGCATTAAGTAAAATGTGTTCTCTGAGTGTCTGGAGTGGCAAAAAGAGAAACATGATTCGGGAACCAAAAGACTGCAAGGCTGGACCATCCAAATTAAACAGAGCTCATGATGTGTAGTGGGTTTCTGATGATGTGAAGCAACCCACATTCATCATACTTCTCAAGACTGTATACCAGGTGCAAATTTGAGGAACTTTGAGACTATTTACGGAAAATAAGAATATTCTTAGCAAGTAATGTGAACACTGGTGGTTCTTTTTGATATAAAATCATTAAAGTTCAGGATCTGTACTAAAGCCTCAACCTGTTCTATACTCTTTCTTTCATTACATTAATTTGTTTAGGTCCACCACTCAAGGTAAAAAATAACTTTTTAAAAAGCTTTATATCATGTATCCAGAATCCAATTACTCAATTCAAATCACTTTTAAATTAAAAGGAATCTTTGCATTGACTTTTGTGAATTTTTAAATCAATCGACCTGTGACAGAAACCTTAAGCAGCACTGACTGCAGGAGGAATTATATACTTTAAGTGAACAGCATCCAACTGACTTTTCACTAGATATAGTGAAGAACTGCACATGGGCATTGCAGTAGATTGGGAAAGACTGAGTTCTTTAGCATTTGTTCAGCCTCGTAGCCAAATTGGAAATTCGGGTAAGTATTTAAAATGTTAGTTGCACCACTCAATTTAGCATCATGGTTCCTTGAATAAGTGTAGTCATGTAAATGCAACTTGAGTGGGAGGAAATATTTTGTAAATCTCTGAAAATAAGCTTTAATTTATAGAAAAGCATTATGTGCATAGTGTTTCTGTTCAATGGTCCTTCTAAAGATTAAGCTAAAATGGGAAGTCTAAATTTGTTCTTATAAGAACAAGAATAATTGACACCTACGGTCTTTGAGGATGCAGCCAGAAATCTGTGGAGAACACAGGATGGTAATGCAGGGAGACATGAAAGTGAACTGATGACAAGAGTCGCACATGCCCTAGAGGGAGAGACGCCAGTGAGCAACATCTGTTGTTTGACCTTCGGGACCCTATAAGAAGGGTGAGTGTGAGGGAATTTCCTTACTAATGGTGACATTAACAGCCTGAGGATAACATAAAATTGTGAGTTGTGGAATGACTTTCCTTCAAAGTGCCATTAGCTTTGCATTCATTGTATGATGATGGACTTTTCAAGAATACTTTTCTGTGAAAATGATTATGCAAGTAGATATACTTTACTGCTTCTTGTTTAATAACATAGATCCAATCTGTGAATAAGTGCTGAGTGTCATTTACTCCTGTTAACAGCATCTTTCAGAAAACCGCCAGCTCCTTATGGGCATGGTCCTATAGGCAGCACACTGGAAAGAATAGTGTATCCAGCCACGAACACAGACAAATCCTCAACCACTGACCAAAAACTGTAAATTGTATCATATGTACATGCTGTGTATCTCCACGTACTCAGCTGATATATGGCTCAAAAGGAGATCAAATTCTGTACAGAACCTGATCCTGCGAAACAGTAAGTGCACGCAACCAAAAGGTGTTGGAGTAGCAATAACTCACAGCCGGGATTGATTTAGAGGTGAGATTTACCTGACTGACTTGCTTTCTGTTTTGTAAGGTCAAGGTCATCTTAGATCTCTGATTTAGGTGTAAATCTCGCAAATGACACCTTTGCCTCTGAGGCAGCAGGAAGCACTGAGTGGTGCAGAAGGTTCCTACCCCTTTTGTGTGATGGGGAACTGAGCCCTCTTTGATTTCGCTCTGGCCCGATGTGACCACCCTACAGCCACAGCTGGTTTTGCCATGAATCAAGGAGTTAACCTGCTTACTTCTGCAGGTAAACTTTTGGCATAGACCTTCCTTATTGCTTCCAAGGAAGATTTTTCTCACTGTGAGAAGGAACCTTGGAAAGAAATGAGTAAAAAGAGGCAGCTGGAAGACACGTGGCCTTATTTTGCTATCTTGCATCAGGACCAACTGCTACATAATGCACCCAGAAGTCATATTAGTTGTTATTGCTAGACCATTATGCTGCTCCTCACCTACTTCAGCAGCCTACATACATCCCATGCACTGCAGAAGTTGCTGTTATCACTCCTCTGTCCCACACAACAGCAGAGAGACAAGAGAGAGTTTTTGCATGAATAGCTATTTTGAGCTGAAAATCCCACACTCGTCTGCCAGGTTTGGTTTTTTTCCACCTCCAGACCTCTTTCCTGGTTCCCTCTGACCAAAAAAACAGATTTGAGTTGACAGCATTCATCCAGGAGTTCTGCAGGACTCAAAGGTGAAACAGTTGAAATACAGGCCAGACTGTGGGGTGTGGGTGATATAACCTGCTCTTGAGTCTGCCCCTACATCAGGAATGTACGAAGTGGGCTTATTGGCTATTAATTTTCTAAAAGGCCTCAGGGTAATTCCAGAAAACTGCAAACTGGTAAAGCTGACATGCCTACCACACCATACAGAGACAGAGTGGGCCCATGGATAAATGTGGGATTTCTCCCATTCCATAAATGCACAAGAGAACAGTAAATATGACATTTGTGACAGGATATACCACACTTCTTGGTTATACTAGAGTTTACTGAAGAGACAGTGAATATACAGACTAGGGGAAGCCAAAATAGCATCATGTCCTGGGATCTGCAAAAGAATCTTGGCTGAGTATCACAGTAAAACTACCAAAGAAGTTTGGCTGTTATGTGATAAGAAAGTCTTCATGTAAATATGCAACTGGTTAAAAGAGAAGAAATAAGGGGTAGGAATGGGAGAATGTTTTTCTCAGATAAGTGGGTTCAGTCATGAGAGGGCTTGCCTGGGGCTTATGCCATTTATTGTAGCCATCAACAACTTGGGAAACAAGGTGAGCTGTGAAATAATTAAGTTTGCTGATGCACTAAATTATTCAAGATACCAGAGAGGAGGTGTGGCTACAAAGAACTATTAAAGGGCTTCAAAGTACTTAGTGACAAGGTGATCAAATGGCACATTAAAATTAGTGCAGATAATAAGCAGGAATAGAGGGTAAGGATAGAATCAATATGTTGCAGAAGCCATGCTTAAACCGCAGCAACTTTCTGAGACAATGCTGTCTTTTCTTTTGATTTTTCCCCTTTCTAATTTTGACTACTAAATAGTAGATAACATCTTTTCACTCTCTTTCTCAGGTTGCATAGCTGGAAAAAATTGCGCTGACCTTCAATAAAAATGTCCAATGCTTCTGCTATGTTTCTCTTTGCGAATATTTGGGGTAGCCGTTAAAATCCATTTCACACTTAAATTTAGCTTAGCTGGAAATGCCTTCCTCATTTGGATATAGTGAGGAATGACATAGAAGAGGAGATCCAGGATTCCCATGGATGTTAAAAGTGACTCACCTCATTTGTATGGTATACAACTGAGGAGAAAAAATGTGGCCTTGTTGAGGCTGATTTCTATGATGCTCTTCTCTAACACTATTATCACATTAACAGAGTAAAGTGAGGAATGATTAGTACAGCAGTTTATCTTA
>NW_010299224.1:387-779 GCF_000700745.2 Antrostomus carolinensis | reverse complement strand
ATGGGGAAGCCAGTATGAGAAACAGATTATTTTTATACCTTTGAGTGGTTAGGTAACTAAGGCAGCGTTGGTGAATCTCTGCAATGTCTGGTGTTGGATTTAACATGAAAGGTTTAAAGATGCTTTAAAAATTTCCAGTTGGAAATAAGGATACCTTGAAATGAAAAAACAAAACAAAACAAAACAAAACAAACCACAAAAAAACCTCCAACTCAAAAAAACAAAAAGAAATCAAACCACCAAACTACTGAAGTAACAGTGTCAGCTGTCAGCTACTATTCCATCTCCCATCTGCTCATTCCCCCCCTACTTCTCTGTCTCTGCTACCCAGCACTAGGATGAGAAGAATCTGGGCAATTATGTGACTAAGCAATAATGTTCCCCCAAAACCC
>NW_010299224.1:0-336 GCF_000700745.2 Antrostomus carolinensis | reverse complement strand
CATGGGACAGCATAGCACAGAATATGGTACAGGCTTGGGTCCACGCGACTGAAGTGGGATGGATGGGTAAATGTTATTTCTGGCGGATGTATAGCAATGGCCTTAATTGTTTTTCCATGGACTCCTTTGGCAAGGTGTGGAAGGACTGTAGACTTTTCAGTTTATAGTCTAATAAAGTAGCTCCTAATCAGTCTTGACCTTAAATTCAAAAAATAGAGTATTAATCTAATCAGGAGTAGTTGGGAGACTCACTGAATCGCTGCCAATGGCTAATGGAACTTTAACCTTCCTTGTCAGGTTTTTTATTTTTCCCTCTCCTCTCCTCTCCTCTCCTCT
>NW_010299223.1:19544-33057 GCF_000700745.2 Antrostomus carolinensis | reverse complement strand
GGGGCGAGATTTCACACCCCCCTCCACATCGGATCCCTGGGCCTGGGGATCCCAGCCAAGGGCTGGAGCCTGTGGGCACTCACCCTTCTCCAGGCTTGCATGGGGCTGGCTGAGAGCTCTTGTTGGTGGTGAGCATCCTTCCCCCTCCCGCACGCCTGCCTCCCGCATCCGCCTGTGCCGCCAGCCCCGTCCCTGCGCCAGGCAGCGCTCGCCGCTGCGGGGCCATCAGCGTGTCTCCATGTGTGTGATGTGTCAGACTGCCTGTGCCGTGTGCTTGTTTACATGGGAAGGAGGCAGCGGAGGGAGGGGGAAGGGGTGACTTCGAGGGAGGCCTCAAGAAAGGAAAAAAAAAAACAAACCGAGGAGAAAAAATAATCAAAAAACAACGGAGGGAAATTCCTCTGCTCTGTGATATCAAGAGGACTTATTTTTATGCACTTATTTTTATGGCAATTAAGGATGGCTGAGCACCTCTGGTCGCTGCAAGATGAAAATGTCCACCCTTGTGTGCTCCAGGCACTTGCAGCAGATGCCCTCAGCCCAGCTCACAGCGGTGTGGAGCTCCAGCATGGGGTTTTCACTGACAGCCCATGACCAGGGTGAATTTTCTTTTCTCTTCTGATAATATTTCTGAGACAGCCATTCTCCAGAGAAGGAGCCATGCCTTTGGGGCTGTGCAGATGCTGCGAGGGTGCCCGCTCCATCCAGCTCTTTGTCTCTTCTCTAGAGTCCTATTTATGCAGTGCCACAGGGCAGACCTGAACCCTGTCCCCCAAAACCCAGCTCTCCAAACACTGGGAGGTTTGTTGAGTGTCCCCTGGGCCATGCGGAGGAGCTGAAGTGTGAATAGGAAGTGAGGCAGGGGGCTGCAGGTGCTCTGCCTGTAATGTCCCCAAGCTGGAGGGGTCACCCTGGAGAGACACGGTGGGGAGACACCTCCATGCCTCAAAGCCCTGCCCTGAACCCTGTCCCCCAAAACCCAGCTCTCCAAACACTGGGAGGTTTGTTGAGTGTCCCCTGGGCCATGCGGAGGAGCTGAAGTGTGAATAGGAAGTGAGGCAGGGGGCTGCAGGTGCTCTGCCTGTAATGTCCCCAAGCTGGAGGGGTCACCCTGGAGAGACACGGTGGGGAGACACCTCCATGCCTCAAAGCCCTGCCTGGAAGCAGCTGCAGGAGAGAAAACTTCACCTCCCAGCCTGTAGAGGCCCCACTTCGGCATGTGCTGCCATCACAGCATCTTTCAGAGGGGACTTTGCTGCAGCATCAGTGGTACCCGAGGTGAATTTTGCCCTTTGCTGCACAAACCCAGATGCAAATGCCTGACTCTCCCATTAGCTGACCAGAGCTTGTTGGCCTGACTTCAGACTGACACTGGCACACCATGGCTGGAAAGGGAGATGCCCATTTTAAGGCTCTTTCCTAGCAAATTGAGATGCAAGGGCCCTCCCTCGGCCCTGGGTTTGCAGCCGTGCTGGGAGGGTGCAGCTCGCCGTGGCACGGGCCAGCACCACGCCTCTGCCACTGCTCCCGAACTAACTGACAGTGACATGGAAATGGGAACAGGCAGAAAATCAGGTCAGCTGGAAACGCCTCGCCATCTCTTCCTTTCACATCTTCCCCCATCTTCCTCTCCTGATGAAGGCAGGTCTCCTCCCGCCGAAGCCCAGGGGGGTTGTGTCGATAACCACACGGCAAATCCTCCACATGAGGACAGGGGGCAAAACCTCTTGTCATGGTCTCTCCTGCAGTCTGGAAGCAAATCACAGAGGCAGGGGGAGTCTGAAGCCAGCAGCCATTTCAGTGCTGCAGTGAGTCATCCCGAAAGGCGCTCAGCTTGTGGCAGCTCCTTTCCTTTCTTCTTTCTGCCTTTTTTTTTTTTTTTAACAGCTGATGTAGCAATAAATTAAAAAATAGGGGAATATACATATGAATATATCATGTCTGCAGAGCTCCTTTAATTAAAAGAAAAATCTTCAAGCACTTTTCAGCCCCTTGGACATCCGTTGTGAAAGGCCAGAGCCGCTGGGTACCTGCCATGTGGGAGGGTGGGATAGAGCGGGGTGAGCGCTAGTGCACCTCGAGCTCAGGGGGATGCGTGGAGCCGGCTGCTGACGGGCACTGATTAATGCTGGGGACACCAACACAAAGCATTTAACAAATAGTTCTTCTCCAGATTTTTTTTAGAGCAGGTGCAAAAGCTTGCTCTTGTGTTTCTCAGTGGCAAAGACATTTGGGTTTTCCTTAATACTCTTTTTTCCTGGTGATTTCTGTACTTGCTGGTGTGTTTGTCTCCCTGGTCTCCAGTGAGCTCTGGAAGGGGGTTGCTCCAACTGGAGGGATTTGGGCTTCTCCTTCCTCTGCCATTGTCTGTCCCCATTCCCATGCCATCAGCTGTCCCCATGCAGCCTTGCCTCTCCTTGGGGTGGTGGGGAGGGAAACCCGAGTTTTGACAGCAGCATCCTCCAAGGAGGAGGGGAGTGGGGACCACCAGATCTGAGGGTCCCATCCCCAAAACTTCCATCTCCTACCCAGAGCCACAGGGTATCTGCAGGTACTGCTGATGGGGGGATCTCAGCCTGCTCTATGCCAGGAGATTATTTAACCAACCTCTTTCAGATCTGAGCCTTCCCCAAGGCAGCGCTGGAGCCCTTGGGTGCACCCACAGCATCCATCTCCCTGCAGTAAGGTGACTCCGATACCCTCCGTCTGCGGTGGGCACAGGGCAGGACCTTGGTGTATCGCCTGGTGACAGCTCTGACAGCCTGAAGCTTTTTTGGCTTTAAGTTTTACTGAACCCACTGGGTGCCTAAGCCAGGAAAGATGAATGAACATTCGCTGAACTTGCTGGAGACCTTGGCTTGTGGTTGGGCTCTGAAGCTGTAACTAGAAACATGAGAAAATTTGGAGAGTTGTAACGCAGTGGTAGTTATTTTTTATATAGATGGGGAACCTCTGGAGAGGGAGATACTGCAGAGTAAGGTCAGGCACTTCAGAGCAATGATTTACTGTCTGGAGGGTTTCCACATGCCCCAAGGACATGCACTGCCTCCATCTTACAGCAACTTGCAATCTCCTGTGTGCTGCATCTGCTCCCTCTGCTCTGTCTCTGCCCCAGCTTGTTTCACTGCCCTCCAACACTCAGGACACATCCCCAGAATGAAATTCAGTAAAGCCAAGGGCTTTACTGGAAGCACAGATTTTATTGTCCCTGCCATCCCAGGAAGGCTGCAGAGCCACAGCAGGGGAGCAGGGGTGTCTGATGGCTCCTTGGCCTTCTGCTAGATAGATATTCCTCTTCTGCTGATTGGAGAATCACTGCTGTCTTCTTGTCAGAGCCCAGATTTTACACCACCAGCTATGGGTTTTTTCCTGCCATAGAGCTGGCCTGGCTGTTTGTTGCCACATTTTTGTAATTCGGGGGAATTTTAGCCAGAATTCTTTGAACGGGGACTTTGCTGCAGCCCAGGGATGCAGCAAAGGAGCAGCCAGGGATGCAGCAGGGGCAGACCCAAGGACAAGAGCTTGCTGGCCAAGCCTCGCTGGTCGGGAGAGGCACGGGCACTCACTCCTGCAAAATGCACACAGGATCCCACACTCCATCGCCTCCTTCCACCAGCATTGCTGTGTTGAGGGCACCTCTCACTCTTTGATTGATTTATGGGGTCCAGGGCTTGCCTTTTAGGGAGATTCAGGTACAAGAGAGGACATGTCTGCCTTCTTTCCAAAGTCTTGGAGCAGTGGAAGAAGCATTTGCGTTTCAAGAAAATACCCACGGGTGGACAGCCCGTGTTGGGACATGGTGTGACATCCAGGGGCTTGCCTGGGCCCTGGAAGGAGCCTCCCGATGACATTTCAGAAAAATGTTGTTCTATTTTTAGTGGCCATAGTGCACAGAGCCAGGGAGTCAGTACGTGAGTCCCAACCACTGGCCCAGCCCCATGCTGGAGACCAGGGCTGATGTGAAAAGCAGTCGTGCATCTCTGAGGATGCTGGGAGCAGCAGGGCAGGCTGCCCTGGGCTCATTAACCTGATCCACTCACAGGAGCTCCTGATGTGGAAAGGTATTTGGGCAACAGCCCACTGCCTGCTTTTGGTCTCCGCTTGGTCAAGCTCCAATCATGTTGAGACCAAGGGGTTTCTCTGATTCACACCATAACTCTGATTTCTGCCTTGAAGATCCAAACCTCTCCCTTTGCCTGCCTGTGCAAGAACACGACACAAGGGTCTGCGGTGCTGCGCTGCTTTTGCCCATCTCTCCCTGATTAATGTGAAACCCGGCTTCATGAATCATTCATGAAGTTTTATTTAGTATAATGATTTCTGACATCCAGTGCCTGGGAATAGCATTTTGGGACAGACCGTTTGCGACCAGCAAACTCCAGAAATAACGAGCTGATGTTTATCCCATCTGAACTGGGAACATACAGCAGGGGAGGGAGAGGGGCGAAGCAGCCGTGGCTCCTTCAGAGGGAATCACAGGTTGCTCACTAATTAGCCAAATGTGTAACGGCTAAATATTGACATAGCTTTGCGGTTCCCTGTGTCTTGCAATCACATTGCATGTTATTAACCTACATAGTTGTCGGGGAAAGGAGCATCTGTGTGCGCCTTGGCACAGGCAGGGCTGAAGAGGCAGGAATTCCCTCGTGTGATGCTGCTGCCACTAACAGGGACCCAAAGGAGCTGGGAAACTGCTTCTCCTCCACAGCTGGAGCTGGGGAGTGGCAGGAGCTCACCTGGGTTGCCTTAAAGCGTAAATATCCCATCCTCTCTGTCCCCAGCACTTTGCTATGGGGAGGCACTGGTTTCAGCTGGGAAGATCTCTCTGCAGGTGAGTGGCTACATTTGGGAGGGGGTGTACAGGTACCCTGGTGCCTATGCTGGTGGATTTGGGGGTGATGGTGAGTTTATCACCCAGAGCATGTGTGTGGGCCATGAGCTGGGATCTGTGGCACAGTTTGGTGCATGAGCAGGGGCTGTTGCAGGGCAGGTGCCCACAGGAGATGCTTTGCTTGCTGCTGGTGCTTCCTCTCTGCAAGCTGTTTCGTGTGAGTCTTCAAGTGCTTTGCCAGCCTTTGCCAGAGATGTTATTTGCAGAACATCCCAGCTGCTTGGCTGAATGCAGACATCAGCCTGTCTGAGGGATTGTGGGTCTGGCCCTGGAGCTGAGGCTGCAGAGAGGCCGTGGGAGAGGAGACCTGGCAGCCCCTGCCCTGCCTGCACCATGGCCCAGCTGCCTGCGGAGCTCTCACACGTGCTCACTGCTGAGGGAAAAGGTTTCTGTCTCCTGTGTTCCCTTCTGCTTGGGGACAAGGGACTCTGGCATGCAGGGATTTTCTCCAGCTACAGGCTGCTACCAGTGCTTCATCTTTTTGCCTTAATTTCCTTTTGGTTTCCCAGCTCAGGGAAGTCCTGCCAGCATCTGACAAGCTTTCTGGGTGTGCAGCCTTGTGTGGCTGCAGCAGAGAGCAGCCTGGTGAGGATTCCTGGTGGGATGGAGCTGGGGATGAAGCCAAGCAGCTCGGCACAGCTCTGCTGCCTCTTGGCTGTCACGGGGCACACAGAGCTGTCTCTGTGCCAGAGCGAAGGGCTTCGTCACAAGCAGATTGCAAGGCTTGGCAGCACTCTAGGCAGAGGAATCGCAGCGGGTTGCTCTGGCATCCCTCGACCATGGTCCCATCCCCTGCCTGACCCCTCTGCTCTGTGGTGCACAGCCAGGGTGATGTGCCAGAGACAGGCAGAAGGGACAGTTTCCACCCTGGCTCTTTCAAAGGCTTCATGGTGGCAGCCACAGCCTCCCTCCATCCTGCAATCCTGGGATGTGGCTCCCACTCTGCCCTCCAGGCACAGCAGGAGCTGGTGCTTCATGTCCCCTGTTGCTGCATTTGGATAGGGTGGAAGGGCACTGGGAATGGTTACTGGTGCATCCTGCCCAGGTGAGTCAACGCATGTTCGTGGCAAGACTCCAGAGCAGGGAAAATGCATCCCTGTGTCTTCAGAAAGAAAATGCAAGAGGACATCAGTAAATCATCCCACAGGAGAAAGCACTGAGTGAATTCGTACATCTGTTGACCTTCAGCAGTGTGAGAATGGTTTATTTTTCTGCAGAGGTGTATATATATTCCTTTTATGGTTGGGACTGGAATGGTATTGAATCCTTTTCCCACCAGAAATAGCACTGCTCCTCTGCAGAGGTGAGGACTGTGTGTAGCACCTGACCAGGGCAGAGCTGCTGCTGGGTGGATCTGCTCAGCCCAGGGGTTTCCTTCTGGATTTGATGTGATCACTGCATCCCGCTGGGACTACAGCTTCACACTCCTGGGCCAGGCTAGTTAAATAACTGTCCCTTTTCAAAGGTTTTCAAAGCTGTAGTAATTCTTATTAGGTTGGGTTGAATCATGTCTTGAAAAGGTCTTGCATCACTCTTGAGCAAAAATCTGTTCTGTATTCAGACCCTGATCACCCAGTATGCTGAGCCAGAGCATAAAATATGCAGGGAGAAGGTTCTAAGAAAATATTAAATGATGTTCAAGTCTGCAAAGGGTGTGGTGTGGGTGAGACCTTACTTCTCCATCCTCTGCCCTGGCTCCATCTCGGAGTGGACCAGAGTGTATTTCCATATGGAGCAAAGCTGCCCCTGTGATGGTCACAGCTCCTTGGGGAGCCCCTCTGGATCCCATCCCCTGGGATGTCAGGGAGTGTTGCATGTTTCCTTTGGGATCAGTCCAAGAGTCACTGGCCCCAGAACCCCTGTTTTGAGGGAAGATGGAGTAAGCCAGACCTGCTGCATGCAGAAGGAGCTGAACCTCTGCCCTGCAATGGTGCTGCTGCTGTGACGTACCACGATGGATGTTTCTAACCCAAAGCTGGGTCCTTGAATGCAGCCTTTGGCCATGTTCCCAGCACCAGACCTGCTGGCTCTTCCCAGGAGAAGGTCCCACAGCAGCAAGTCCTGACCTGTGGTGAGCCCCCAGGCAGAGAAAAGGAATCCCTCCATCTCCAGGCTGCTCTAGCCTCGGGGAAGCAGATGGTGTGGGAAGAATCAGCATGAAGCATCTTCTCTCTGGCACAGGACGTGCTGCTTTTCCTGCAGTCTTGCAGGACATACCTAGGATCCAGAGGGGAATTTCCTTTGGATCCACATCTCTGGGGAGGAAGGTTTTCAGTCAAAGCCCTCTGCCAGGAGCTTACCACAATCAGTGACCCTGCCCTGGGAGTGCTTTGGTGCCTTGCCCAGCTCCTCCTGAGTGGGTGCTGGCTGCGTGGTGGGCACCAGGGAGTCTAACCCACAGTGATGGGAACTTCCCAGTACAGCTGCAGTGGTGAGCTGGGTGTTGCTGGAAACAGTGTGCACGGTGATAGGGACCTGTGCCCTGGGAGAGGAGGGCAGAGGATTTGTTGGTGCAGCTGCAGGTGGATGTGCACACTTGGTGTGTTGCCTCAGGGACTCCTAACTTGCAGTGGTGCCAAACAGAAAGGGGCAGGACTGAGACAGACTAGGTGTCCTCATAGCATCCTCTGGCCCAGTAGCCATCTCCTGCCTGCCTGGGCCAGCAACTGGGTGACAGTAGTGACAACAGCAAAGCTGGCTCTGTCTCAGGGAAGCAGGAGGGACCTCTCCAGGCCTTCACATGGAGATCCAGAAGCCTCAAGCAGCAGGTTTTGGGAGGATGAAGCCCACCTGGGCTGCTGCCTTGCCCTTGCCTCTGTGGAGGAGCTGCTGCACTGGGCATGGCAGCATTGGGCTGCATTGGGGCCATGAGTCCTACCAGCCAAGAGGCACCCCATGCCTGGAGCTCTGTGTTTAATCAAACCAATTAGCAATTTAATCTTGTTAACAAACCAAGATAATTGCAGCATTATCAAATTAGCCAGCTGTATGGAAATGCTTGCTTAATAGTTGATAATAGCTGGTCCTGATGGAGGAGGGAGGGCTGTGAGCTGTGACTAATGACCAGTGGGATGTGCAATCAGGCTTCTCTGCCCTTGGCTGCTGAGCTGCCTTGGTGTGGGGACAGCCAGGGGAGCACTGTGGCTTTGTCCCTGTCACACCATGGCTTGTGTGGCACAGTGCTTCCTGCTCAGAGGGGTGGGATGGTGTAAGGGTCACAGATATTTTTCTCCCAGTAGGACACTGCACTGGTCAGCAGCAATGTCTGATTTCACACTGAATTTGGCTGCTGAGCTCCCAGCCCTTGTTCTACCTGTCCCTGCAGGGTCACCTGGTGTTTGCAGCCTCCCCTGGCACTGCACCAGCTCTCCAGTTTTCTCTGCCCTCCCTGGGCTGAGCTAAAGAGAGGTGACCTTTCACCATAGGGCTTCTTCCTTCTCAGTTGCTGAAGAGCTTCTTGAGCCTTTGTCTCCCTCCCTCCAGTTCCTCCATGGGAGGTGATCATGGAAGGACTCACTCCAGCAGATGCTCTCCCCAGCCTTGGCCAGGGAGCTCCCAGTGTCAGCCTTGGGGCATGTGAGATGCTGATCCCCCAGCCAGAGGTTTCACCCTCCTGTATTTGTGGGTTGTTTAAATATCTGGCCAGTTCCTGCTGCTCTCCAATGGCCTTGTTCATGCCTGGCAGTGGGGACCATGAGCTCAGCCCTCAGGCAGCAGCAGCTTGTTATGGGCAGTGCCTGCAGGATGTTCCTTCTGATGTGAAGGGCCTCTCTCCTCTCTCTCCAGTGTGTGCAGATAGACCAGGCTCCTCTCCCAGTCTGGGCTGGGTCTGCTTGTTGAGAAGATGATGATGTGGGACATGCAAGCCTGGCATGAGCCATGGGGTTGGGGAGGGGCTGGCAGGCACTGGGCATCAGTGCAGCCTGGGTGGTGCTCTGTCCCTGCCATGTGTGATGGCAATGGTGGGCTCTGCTATTACACTGGGCAGGTCCCTCAAGCTGTTCTCTCTCTCTCCCTCTCTCTCTCCTGTCAATGTTTCTCAGCATTTCCTGAATGTTTTGCCCAGGCAATCAGCTGTGCAGAAGTTACAAGAACCCCTTAGAGCTGTGGTTTTGTGCCCTGGCTCAAGGCTTTCCCAGGCAATTTTCTTCAGCTGAATTTTGCCCATCAGCTCAAGTTCAGTGAGGAGCTCAGCAGCACTTGGGCTTTGGGTCTATGTAACCCCCCTCCTTTACTGCCCAGACATGCCTCAAGTGCGGTCTCCACAGGGAGGCTCTGCCTCCTGCATCCCCCAGGCTGGCAGGGTCAGTCCCCCTCCATAGCCCTGCCTGGCTCAGGAGGTGCCTGGGAGGACACGCTGCTCTCCCAGGCCCCTCGCCGGCTGCCTGGAGAGTCCCCTAAAGCGTCCTGTCATGTTTCACTCCAGCCCCTTCCATTGCCCTCTCCTCCTGGGGTTTGTATGTCTCTGGATGGATTTGGTCCCCCAAGCCAGCCCCTAACACACTCAAGGTGTGCCCACTCTGCAGCCAGACTGTTTTCATCCTCTCCCCCAGGCAGAAATTCTGGGGTGAAAGCAGTAGTGGGAGCATGTGCCAGGATGGGCCTGGAGAGAGGCTGGAGGAGATGGGGAAGGAGCTGCACATCACGAGCATCCCTGGGACAAACTCTTTTATTTGTTAAAAGGGCAGTGGGGAAGCAGAGGGAGGGGTGAGCAGGTGGCATGTAGCACTGTGTGGCAGCTGTCAGCAGGGTGGTCCTGGAGCAGAGGTGGTCTCTGAGTGTAGGCTGGTGGCTGTCCCCATCCTCCTGGGAGCTGGCATCGGGAAGGACATGCCTCAGCAGAGGTGTGGGCAGCTGGTTGGTGCTGGAGCAGCAAAGGGATGCTGAGGAGGATGTCGGTCTGTCCTGGGAGCAGGAGCTCACACTGGGGGAAGGGAGAGAAAGCAGCAGGTGGGTCTGGTGCTCAGAGTAACCCCAGGCCACATATCTGGCCATCAGTCACCCCACCAGCCTGACAGTGGGGGGCTCTGGCAGCTGGACACAGCCACAGCTCCCTGCTCAGAGCCACCATCACTGTGTCCCCACTCTGCTACCCAGGGAGGTGGGTGCAGGGGGGTTCCTGAGACCCTACCATAGGAGATGGGGAGGGAAGGTGGGCGTGCGATGCATCTTCTTCCACAGAAGCCTGGGCAGCACTTCTTGGACCGTGGGCAGTGCCGGTCAGTGTAGCACTGGTTTGGTGGGTTGACCATGGCACAGGTGATGCGGACGGGTGGGCAGGACCAGGCGCTGCCTGCAAGAGGAGGAAGCTGTTTGCTCCAGGCTGCTGGCGGCTGAGGGTCCCAGGGGAGATGTTCCCCAGCAAACACCCCCCTCCTCTCCCAGAGGAACCCTCCAAACACAGCTCCTTCCCACCCCTGTGCTTTCCCTCCCTGTACCTTATCCCAGGGCATCTCGTACCTGTCGGCAGCTCTGTCCAGAAGATGAGCATCCCCACCAGGAGGAGGGCGGCCACCGGCTTCATGCTGCTGCGTCCCTGAGATGTGAGTGTGATGAGCTGGGGGGCACCAACATTTAAACCCTTGGGTAGGGTGGGGGATGGGGGTGGGGAATGGGGCTGGACATGTGCCAATGTTTGTACATTTTTTCTTCTGCTGTTGCATTATTTTCCGGAAGCCTTTTGCACAAGGTACAAATGGGATTGTTCAATTGCTCAAAAATAAATTATTCCATTGCACAACTGTCCCCTGCAGCCACACCTGGGGCTGAGGGACTAGCCAAGGGGAGATGCTCCAAGGCATCTTTCCCCAAGCAGGCTGGAGGTAGTAGAGCTGCTTTCTCCTAGACAGGTATGCTTCTCCAGGAGAAACCACCATGGTAACCACGCTGTGTTCCCTTCTGGGGGTCCATTCTATGGGTCTCCCTCTGTACCTTGCTTCTGCATGGACCTGCAAACTGAACCTTACAGCACAATCCAGATCGGTGTGGGGCTGCCTGTGCCTTCCCAGGGATGATCCTCTGAGGTTTTCCAAGTGGAAACCTGCCCCAGCCCCAAACCCTCCTGGCTCCTGCCCTGCTGCTGGCATAAGCTAGTGTGAGGAAAACAGCTTTGGCTCAGCCAAAGATGTGTCTTTGCCAGGCTCTGTGAGGGTCACCTGGACCCCAGAATCTTCTCTGGGTGGTTGTTGCTGTGTGGGAAGCAGGTTGGTGGTGGAAGGAAGTGGCTGGCCCCACTGGTGTAGGAGCATTAGCTCCAAACAGCCATGTCATGGGCCAAACACCCCTGTGTGATGTGTGACTGAGCCCTAACTCTTGATGTCTGTAGGGATAAGGGGCTGTAGTCCTTGCTCAGAGGACAAAGATGTCACCAGCTTTCAGGCCTCTATCTTCCACCTCACCAGAAGGTTGTACCCCCACTCCAGGCAGTGATGTTTTCTTTAGGTGCTCTTGGGCAATGGGAAATTACTCCACTTCCCACCAATGGGTCAATGTCCCCCTCACCTTGTGTAACAGGTTCCTGGAGCCTTTCCTTGGCATTTCTGGGGCTGGCAGGAACCTGAGCTGTGCTGGGAACGTCCCTGGAGGGAAAAGCACCCAGCAGCCAAACACCCTTTGCTCGTGCAAAGGGCAGGATGGGGCAGCCCCTGATTCTGCAACCCAGCTGAGCAAGGAGCAGCAAAAGCCCAGGCATCACCCTTACAGGCTCCACACAGCCCCTGGAGCCCCTGTCATCCCTCTGTCCCAGGCCCTGGAGCCCCTGCTTTCCATGCAGGCCATGGTGGGCATCTCACTGTGTCCTTTCCTGCTCAGACTTTCCTTCTCATGTCTCAATGTGCCACAGTAACTGGACCTTAGCTTACTGGCTCTGTTAATTATTGTCCAGTTCCACTAATGATTCTGTGGCTGCATTTAGCTCCTTGTGAAGTCATTTAGGAAGTAACCAGGAGGGTATTTAGCCAAACCAGACAGGCTTTCTGGGCTGTGCACCAACAATTTAGCACTTTTAAGGAGAGATACAAGCACTGGATTAATTTTTAAGCAATTCTTTGGTGTTCAGCTGCTGCCAGGGCTGGAGAGGACAGTGCTGTGCTCCCAACTGGTGCCAGGATCTGGCTGAGGTGGTGCTTGGGGCTGCACCTCCAAGAGAGGAGACAAGACCAAGGAGCAAGGCTTGGATTCAGCTGCAGAGAAGCTAGGAGGGATGAGATCCTTCTGAAGGACTTTTGATAGTGCTTTGTCTGTACCAAGTCCATAGGGGAAAAGTCTAGAATCTGCTTTATTGCAAACTTCCCCAGAATAACCCAGACTGTGGTGTTTCTGTGCACAGGACTGCCTGCAGACCCGTAGAGCACCCTGTACTGTGTGCAGCACCCATTGCCCCAGGGTCCTGTAGAGCTGTTCCCATCCCACACTGCTCATACTCTCCTCCATAAAGCACTTCGTCAGCCTCCTCCTGCAGCAGCCAGGCCTGAGCTGTGCAACCCAAGGATGCTGCAACTTCCCAGCCAGGGCAGGGTGCACAAAGCACGTGAGGGAGAGACAGCTTGTGCCCTGCAAAGCCACCCATGTCCCTTACCAGGCAGTGCAATGCTTCCAGCCTGACACCAAGCTTCCTCCATCTATCCCACCCCATGGGGACCCAGAGGCCAACTGTGTCCTCGGCTGCATCAAAAGAGGGGTGGGCACAGAGGGGATTGTCCCCTTCTACTCTGCCCTTGTGAGCCCCATCTGGAGTATTGGCCATCCAGGCCTGGAGCTCCCAGCACAAGGAAGATGTTGAGCTGTTGGAGCAGGTCCAGAGGAGAGCTGGGGAGATGGTCAGGGGCTGGAGCCCCTCTCTGCTGGAGCAAGGTTGAGAGAGCTGGGCTTGTAGAGCTTGGAGAAGAGAAGGCTCCAGGGACCTCATTGCAGCCTTCCAGTACCTGAAGGGAGCTGAGAAACCGGAGGGAGAGGGACTTTTGACATGGGCACATAGTGGTAGTGCAAGAGGAAATGCTTTTAAAGTAAGAGAGGGGGGATTTAGGTTAGATTTAGGGAATTTTTCACCCAGAGGGTGGTCAGTGTCCCAGGTTGCCCAGAGAAGCTGTGGCTGCTCCTCCCTGGAAGTGTTCCAGGCCAGGTTGGATGAGGAACCTGGTCTAGTGGAAGGTGTCCCTGCTGATGGCCTTTGGGATGAGCTTTGAGGTCCCTTCCAACTCAAACCAGTCTGTGATGATTCTGTGCTCCGCTGCGCTCGAGGTGTCCCGGAGAAGGGGTGTCCCCCACCCAGCGCACCCTCCTCGGCGCTGGTGTCTGGTGCCATCTAGTGAAAAGCCGGTCCCGAGGCTCTGCGGGACCGCGGGGTCCGCTCCCAGGTGCCATCCCGCAGCCTGTCCCGGGAATGCTTTCCCGAGAATCCCACCTCCTGCTGCTCTTCCCTCTCCCACCACTGCTTTGCCAGCCCCCATCAAGCCTGTCTCGCTGCCAGCCCACCTCCATGTTGTCTACAACCTTAATATTTGCCAAAATTACACTGAGCCATCTGAGGTTTAATCACACCCTCGGGACGTGCCATTATCTGCTCTAATCAAGCCTGTTATTAACTCTCCAACTCGCCCAACTGCTTCCCCCTTCCCACCCCCC
>NW_010299223.1:15795-19512 GCF_000700745.2 Antrostomus carolinensis | reverse complement strand
CCACATTTATCGTGTGGGGGTTTTTTTAGGAAGTTGCATATAAAGGAGGGAAATCCCAGCTCCCAGTTTGGGGTTGCAGCATGCTACTGTGGCTTGTTGGTCCCTGTGCTCTGTAGCAAGAGGATGTGGCTTGTGATCATCAGCATCTTCCTGACCCATCTCCAGGGCTGTCTGCTGGGATGCGGGGTAGGTGAGGGGGACATGGGGCTAGGAGGGGTGCCTGGGTGGGATGTGGGGCTGCCAGCTGGGCTATGCACAGAGCTCATCAGCAATGCTTTATTTGCCAGCCCAGCAAACAGATATAAGGAGGCTACAAATGCCCCAGCCCATGGCAGGTGGGACAAGAGCCCTGCTCACAAGCCATCCAACTGGGGAACCCACCATGCTGAACTGGGGAACTGCTGCTTTTGATTGCATGTGGAAAAAGCTACTCCTCACCTTATAAAGTGAATACCTGAGCACTTTACAGTTCCTCTCTCTAGAGCAGTCCCAGCAAGCCCCACACCCCAGCCCAGGACCTGCTTTCAGCCTCCTGTTCCTCAGCTCCAAACCCCAGCCTCAAGCACACAACCTCACCACATCCCAGCTCACACCCCCTAGGACACGAGTCCCATGGAGCAAACTGCTCCTGGAAGCAGGACGTGGCCTGGCAGGATGTGGCCTTTACAGTTCCTCTCTCTAGAGCAGTCCCAGCAAGCCCCACACCCCAGCCCAGGACCTGCTTTCAGCCTCCTGTTCCTCAGCTCCAAACCCCAGCCTCAAGCACACAACCTCACCACATCCCAGCTCACACCCCCTAGGACACGAGTCCCATGGAGCAAACTGCTCCTGGAAGCAGGACGTGGCCTGGCAGGATGTGGCCTCCCTTGGAAGGGAGTGGAAGTGCACCTGGGTGAGACGGGTCCCCAGGTACCTCAGCATCCCTCCCCATGCAGCCAGCTGGGTAGCTCGGTGGCTCTCCTGCCCTGATCATACATGTCCCAGCACCAGGGCCATGTCCCTGCACCACTCACTTGGCACATTTATACCCCCATAAGGCAGGTGCTGAGCTCCCCGTGCTCTGACACATGCAGGCTCCGAAGCAAACACTGGGGACGGTGACAGTGCCTGTGACACACTGGCTCCCTCCAGCCAAGGCCGGACTGCAGCATCCTGGGCTGCCCACAGAGCAAGGATTTTCCCAAAGCATTTTTGGAGCCTGAGGACTGGGGGCCTTTGCAAAAGCCAGAGGTCCTTGTTCTGACACAGAGATGCCTTGGTGGCCCCAGCAGCCCAGCTGAAAGGAGAGGGACTTGGCATACAAATCTTCAGGGTGTTTATTGTCAGGATAGAAATTTCTTTATATAAAAGAAGTGTTTAAAAATAGCACTACCCTGCTCTCAAAATGAAATATATATATATATACACACACATAGATATTTAAAGAAGGAATTATTACCGTTTTTCTATGTGATTTAAAAAAAAAATAAGATAATGACCAAACAATTCTGCTAAAACAGGGGCAAGGGGATCTGCTGATCCCTGCTGCCTGCTTTCCCATGGACACACACCTGGGCACTGTGCTGGGAGCTGTCCCCTGCACTGCCCATGATGCCCAGCTCTCCTCGTCCCACCACTTGGCAGCAGATGCTGAGACAGCAGAAGCTCTCAGGGTGTGATCACTGGAGGTTTTTTATCTTCTGAAGCAGCTTGCTGGCGGGCTGGTTCATCTCAGCTGCTTTGGGAAAAGGCTGGGTGTCACATCATCTCATTCAAAGCCCAGCTGCCCATGCAGACATCCCACCTCATCTTTTATCCCACCTCATCCCAGACCTGCCAGTTCAGAGGAACAAGGCAACAGTGACGGCTGAACCCCTTGGCTTTGCAGCAGGGGTTTTTCTTCAAGTTCTTTTTTTTTTTGGTTATTTTTTTTTAGGGTTTTTGTTTCTTTAAGTACACTCCCGAGTTCCGCTGGGGATTTTGCAACACAACAAACACTGATGCTTTGCAATAACCTAGCAATAACAATGCCACGTAGCTACTGTACATCCCCGTGCCCCATTCGAGCGCTGCAACCCTCTGCAAGGATCACTTCTTGTTGGCAACCTGCTTTTCCTAAAGAGTGTGAGCTGGATGGTCTGGTGGGCAAAGGGCTTTTTCCCCTTGAAGGAGCCCAAAATTTTTCCCATTCCCATTTATCCTTCCCTCCCTCCCTTCCCTGGGTGCTGGCTGTCCCCAGCCTGCCCTGCATCACCCCAAAGGATATTTTTCTCTGTCAGGCTCTGCAGGATGGCCACGGTGTTGGTCTGGAACTGCACCAGCGCCTGAGCTGGATGGTCTGGTGGGCAAAGGGCTTTTTCCCCTTGAAGGAGCCCAAAATTTTTCCCATTCCCATTTATCCTTCCCTCCCTCCCTTCCCTGGGTGCTGGCTGTCCCCAGCCTGCCCTGCATCACCCCAAAGGATATTTTTCTCTGTCAGGCTCTGCAGGATGGCCACGGTGTTGGTCTGGAACTGCACCAGCGCCTCACACTCGCACGGGCTGCGGATCTCCGTCTCCCCTTTGCCTTCCTCTGTGATTGCAGGGGTTTGGGTGCAGTCAGAGCTACAGCCCCGTGGTACCCGGCTCTGCCCTGCTGCCACACAGCACAAGTTCCTTGTCTCTACAGCCACCAGCCAGGGCTGGACCTGAGCCTTGGAGCTCTCCTGTTTTTCCAGCCTCACTCGTTTTTGCCAGGCTGCAACCCTGCAAGCCCAGCGAGCCCACTGCCAGGCATCCCCCCCGGATCCCATGGAGCTGCTGCGTGTGTGGTCACAGTGTGCCGAGAACAGCCAGCGTGGAGCTCTGGTTTGCCTCCGAGCTGGGGTGGCAGGAGGGGGATGCTGACCCCATGTCTGCAGCCCAATGAGAGCCCCCGAGGTCCCAGGAGCACTGGGGAGCCCCAGCATGTCCCAGGGCAGGGAGAGCCCCACAGTAACCCAGCGTGGTCCTCCTCCGCCCGGCACCAACAGAAGTGGAGGTCTGGATGAGGAGATGGGCCCCCATGGGAGCTGGGGCAGCACCCCTCAAGGCAGGTGAGACCCCAGACTCTGCACTGGTGTGGATGCTCATACACCACTCCTTTTAAATTAAACCCCTCAGCTCCACCTCCTCCTCTTCCCAATGCCTCCCCGAGACCCACCCCTATACCCACACCAGCTTGATGAGATCCAGAGACACCCAAGGCTCACACTAGCCCGGCTCGGCCCTGGGGCACGAGACACAGGGTGACAGACACACAGACCACCTCTGAGGGAAGAGAACTGCTCCCTCCAGCTCGGGCCTGAGCCCCTGGCATGGTCAGGGCTGGGGGCACCCACCTGGGCAGATGTTCAGCTTGAAGTTCTCCACAAGGTGGGTCATGGTGGTGAAGTCTGCCGAGTAGGAGTAGTGCTGTTCCACCGGCTCGGAGGCGATGGCTCTCAGCTCCTCTTCCACAGCCTTGCCAACACCCACGGCAAACATGACAATCCCTGCATGGCAAGGATGGATCCTGAGCACTCTGCCAGTCACCTCGCACCCAGCAGCCCCAAGCTCAGAGAAAGCAAAGCTGAGGATGCAGGATTTCTCCTAGGCTTGCCCAAATATGTGTCAGGAATTTGGGAAGGATGGGCAGGAGCATGGCACCACTGCCACAGTGCAGGCTGCTGCATGAAGGACGCTGCTCAGAGCACCCTGTGACCACGGCAGAGGCACGTCT
>NW_010299223.1:15383-15678 GCF_000700745.2 Antrostomus carolinensis | reverse complement strand
TTTGGGATTCCCTGCCCCCCCCGCACCTGACTCCTTTGCTCTCCTGGCCCATTCAGAGATGTCATCTTGGGAGCGCCCATCTGTGAAGACGAGCCCGATTCTGGGCACGTTGTGGGAGAGGGGCCTGGCACCTTCCAGCTCAGAGAAGCTGTGCTCCACCATGTGCTTGAGGGCGAGGCCTGTCATGGTGCCTTTCTCCATGTACTCCACTTCCATGACTGCCTTCTTGATCTCATCCGCACTGTGGTACTTGTTGAGGGGGAACTCGGTGCGGACACGGCTGGGGACATTCATC